>NC_072731.1:180205842-180303127 GCF_026930045.1 Uloborus diversus | reverse complement strand
AAACAGATTCACCGCTTCACTCGCTAAAGGGCAGGGTTACGGTAGCGTGGTTGCTTAACGCGTTCAGCGATGAAATATGTAGTTGCAGGATTATTTTCTGAGTTTTGAAGCTACTGTTAATATTTTTTAATCCCAAAGAGACTTTGATAGGTCTTTTGAAAAGATGCCTACGCATTTTAGTTGAAGAAAATAATCACTTCACATCAAAAGGGGGCGGGGGACGTGGATTTTTTTGTTCAACGGACTTTCTTTAACATCTTAGCTCGGGCATCGCCGTGCGGGTACTGCTAGCAAGATATGAAAAAGATATTCATGATGTTAAAAGGTAAAAAAAGAAAAAGTAAATTTTACCTATTAAGTAAAGTCAATGAAAATTAATTGAAAGCGAGGTGTAACATTCATCAATGTTTCATCAACAATAATTATAATTTTCATGTAATTGATTCAATCAAAAGTTAATTACATTACCCATTCCGAATCATAGAAGAACAAGTATCATGAAATCCCAAACGAAACAAATAAAATAATAATTTATACACAAAGACACTATAAAGATGCATGTTTCAAAGTTTAAAAAAGTATTCCTTCTTATAGTGAGTTATTTTTATTTTTTTTTCTTTTATATGCTTCTGATTGTTAAACGTATCATTTATTTACTATTTGGAATCCCAAAATAAGGTTCCCTAATAGTTTGAAAATTATTTTTCAAAATTGAAATATTTGTGGTAACAAAGCTTGCGAATATCATGTGCATTGTGTTCTATACTATTTCAAATTACTTAGACCACTGACATTGTTAAAACTCAGACTCATCTTTATTTGCTGTAAATTCATCATAAAAATATTCCAAAATACATTTTTTGTTCCATTAGCAGTTGCTCTACTATTGAAAAAACAGTGTGTCTTTTTAACACCAGATACCAGTATAATAGCATTTTAGGTCGAGTCCTGCAATCCCCACTCTTAGAGATGAGTTTGGGCTCGTTTTTGAGAGCACAGGCCCGCCCGAGCCCGAAAATTTGTAACCGAGCCCGCCTGAGCCCGGGTGATATTGTCTCGAACCAAGATCCGAGCCCGCCCCCCCGAGTTCGAAGGAAACTTTCTTGTATCAAAAACCGAACCTTCTACAATCTGACATGATCTCTCTGTTAATGAAAATGTTATGTCAAATGTTCTTCATTAACAGAGAAGTTTCTGAATTTTCTCAAAATGCTCCACTTCAAATGCGTTACTGTATGACATATTGCAATAGTGATCGCAAAAAAACACACTATATATGTGTTTTTTTTTTTTTTTTTAATTTTCATATTGATTGAACTGATTTAAATGTTCCTTTCATTTTCTCACAGTAGGAAAATGTTTATTTGCTTTGAATTTGTTTGGAGATTGACGATTGAATATCTTTGCTTGAGACCGAGCCCGCCCGAGCCCGAAACCTATTTTCGGTTCTAGAGCCCGAGCCCGTTTCGGGCCCGGGCTCGGGCTGTCAAGCCCGGGCTGAGCCCGTCTCATCTCTACTCACGATGTCTTTCCCAATCTTTTCCAGCCGGCATCCTCTTGGCAGAGTCTGAGAATAAAAACACGAGGTACGAGTCGCTGCCCAGCATCGACTCCGTCTCGATCGCTGGACATTCCTTTAGGAAAGGATCGTCCTCCCGGCCGGCCTCCGAGCTTCCCTCAAATGATACTACTCCCAAGGTCTCGGGAGGTGGATACGTCACAGTCAGTCGACCACCTCCTACAGTCACTTCTAAAGTTCCTGTTCTTAACGATACTTCGCATTCTCAAACCATAGGTAAGTCGTAAAAAACTTGATTTCACTTCCACCCTTCGACAACCATTGTGCATTAGGCATTAACAGACAAAATATGAGGCAGTGAGAAGTAAAGAGATGAAATAAGCAGTGGCGGGTCTTTGATATTGTCGAGCCGGGGCAAATCTTGGAACTGACACCCTTAACCATTTTTCTTCAGGTTCTTACGTTGAATTTCAGCAACAAAACGCACACACATACACTGAGTTTGCCGAAACGTTTTGAAAATAAAATTCTGCACGAGGAGCAATTGTGACTACAAAAATATCAGAAAAAAAATAAGCCAACCAAAACTTTTAAAAGTTAAAAAAATTTTTAATCGAAAATTAAGATGAATCTTTTTTTTTTTTTTTTTTTGATAAATCGCTGAAATGATTAAGTAGAGAGGAAGAGAGACAAGAGAGAAAAAAGAACACATCGTCACTTGTTCACATCAGCTTTCGGTATAGTTAGTTCTTGATCATCCTTCATCTCACCGGCCAAAACATTAAAATGCATGATGATCCATAGTAAAGAATTCATAAAATGCTTTTAATGAAAAAATGTTGTGCGGATTTAGAAAACAGGTAACGAGAGAGTTACATCCTGGCCATTCGAACAATGCATAGTTTGCATCTGCACTGTTAAAACAGATTTCTTAGTAATTATTTGTAAGCACATCACTGGCTCAAAATGCATCCGAACCCATTTTACTTATCTCTGAAAACCAAGAGTTCTTACTTTTGAAATATATCCCCTTCTCCAAAATGATTCACCATGTTCTCATTTTTTAGACACCGCTCTACTCAAGGATGATATAAACTTGTGTTCATTTTTAAGAACAGCCCGAATCACTTTTAAATACAGTTGTGTCTCAAAAATGAGAACATGAGTCTGTTTTGAGAATATGAGTGTTTTAGAAATAAGCACAGGCTGTATCATTTCTGAGATTGAGCTGTCTCAAAAACGAGACCTTGTCGAATCAGCTTGAGGATATGAATACCTCAAAAATAATTAATTGCTATACACATCAAGAAATATTTACCTTTCCTGTTAACACGAAATAATCTGAGTAGTTGATGCTCGAAACTCAAAATATCACGTACTCATTTTTAAGTCTAAATTACTTGGAAAAAAAAATAAGTAGGTACTTGTTCTCTTTTTCAAAAACATGAATTTTAACAGTGAGCAGCATTATTTATTTTTTTAAAAAAAACAATTGAAAATCATTGTAGAGAGTGCCAAAACAGTTTAACATGAAATTCCAAGATTCCACGCATGTTATTTCAGAACCTTCGTTTTCTCTCCACACCAGTCGATAAAAATATTTTGTTTATTTATTTATTTTTTTTTATTTTTTTATTTTTTTAACTTTGAAAATATTAAGGGAAAAAGAGCAAAATAGCGGTTAGTTGCTTTTCTAAACATTTTGTTTTCTGAATACTAGTGGTAAGTTAAAAACTATTTGAATGCAAAAAATGGAACATGTTGCTATAATGAAAATAATACTGCTAAATTATAAGCTGTGCATATGCTCAGTTCAATTTTATTCAATGAAACAATAAACTCATGTATATAAATTTAGCAGTTTAAACTAAAATATTTCGTTAATTTAACTTCTTATATTCCATATCATTTCAGTGCCAAATGCTTTAGTGGGTGAGTTTACTATAACGAATGAAGATTTTACAGACGATCTGAATGACAACACTTCAGAAGGGTTTTCCTCATTGGCTACGCATCTAGAAAGAGAAGTAAGTGATTTATTGAATCCATTGCATTGTTCAAAAATGCACGAAATACTGCAGTACAGCAGCAGTTTAACTTATTTATCTGTGTATTTATTTTAATTTAATTATTCACTTTTAGTCATTGTTACAATTCCGTAACGTTTAATCAAAAACCCTAGATCAGTAGTGCCCAACCTACTGCCTGTAGGGCACTTGCAGTCCGCGAGGTTGATCCGAGTTGCCCTCTGTATGGTCAATACTAATCGAAAATCACGATTAGTCGCAATGCCACAAGTTTAGAGCCAAATAGTCAGAAATTGATTTCTGGAAAATAGATGCAAACTTCACATTAATAAAATAAGCATCAAGTAATAATGACAACAGTCCTTTTTGTGTTTTTTTTTTTTTCCTCTTTTATGTTTTTCTATGTTATTTAGAAAGTTTTTAAATATTTTAAAACTTGATGAATGCTCTAGCTGTCTAGCTGACCCGCGAAAATCATCTTAATAGAGACGCGGCGGGACAGAAAAGGATTGAATACCACTGTTCTAGACACTAAGTGACAACACATAATTCAACGCCAGTTGCGTTCGTTCTTATTGCTATCCGTAAAAATATCATATTCTTGCAGAAAAATGAAAATTATGATGGCATGATAATATCTTCATTAAAATACTTAAAGCGAAAAACTAAATGAAATGTATAAAGTTTGCCAATTGTACAGTGTTTAAAGACCGCTGGTCAACCTCTGGTTTAATGCAAAATACTAATGAATGTCATGAATAACTGTTGTTTTGAATAATAAAGTTCCTCAAAGCTTTGCTAAAGCATTTATTTTTAGAATAATTACTAATTAAGATTATTATTATTACTAATCCTGTAGCATTAAAAGTTAAAATGCCAAATCTCTAATTAAAAAAACTTTACCTACATCTAGTTTTCTTACCAACAGAATATGTTTGTAAAATAAAAAACTTACAATTGTTTTCGTAAAGCATAAAATTAACTAGAAGTTCATATGTTTTTGTTTACTAAAGCTTTTTTTTTCTTTCTTATTTTATTCTAGCTTCAAAGGATTTTCAAAAGCAATCATGGTTCATTTGTGACTTTGAAAATTTTAAATTTTAAGTAAGTATAAGAAAATGATAAGCTATATAATAGTGAGTATTTTTTTTCTTTTTAAAAAAGAAAGATAAGAAGTTTTAATATTGAATAAATGGTTAAAATCAAGTTCGAGCATGATATTTCCAAAGATGCTTAATTTTACCGATCACTTTTTCTATCAACCTTTTATTCCGTAAGAAACAAATTGTTTTGCAATTTGATAGCGGCTTTATCAAAGATAAAATCCTTTGCAAGCTCTTTTTTTTTTCTTTTGCGTAAATAATTGATTAAAAAAACTTCCAACTATCGTAAGTTGCATCAGACCGTTCAATTGGTCATTACTTATCTCGGGAAGTGTGAAATAAGTTGTAAATTTCAGAAATTGGTTTGCTTATTATGTACAAAATGTTTTTACATCTCCGTGAAAGTATCATTTATATTCATGAAGAAATAAATATTTCTTTAAAAAATATCAATTTTGTTCACACGTTTTTGGCTCAGAACACGGAGAGTTTTCCGTCCTGCCTTACCAAGCTTTCAAAAAACTTGACAGCATACAAGAGAATCATTATACTAAAATTTGAAATGAAAATTTTGAAAATATGATGAAATAGGAATATTTAAAAGCAATTAATTTCTCACTGCCCCTAAGCGAAAGATAACAATTTATAACTTTCAAAGTTTCATAGCCAAATAGATTTGATATCATGTTAAAAAATTCCAGTTGAATATCACAAAAAATTAAAAAGATATTAGTGACCTGATGAGCCGCTTTTCACTTTTTCTCAGGTAGGCTACGAATCGTATGGAATCGTTTGCAAATTTGCAACACTTGACAACAATCGCTCCGCGTAATTCGTGATAAAAGCTGAACAATTGCTCCCTTATTTCTCGAGAATTGTAAAATTTTACTAGTGGTGCAGTTTTTTTTTTTTTTTTTTTAATTATTGGTCCGCCACTGTACATATATACATAAGTATGCTATGCTAAATTCAAATTTTTCAATGTTCAAAAGTACGTACTCATCATGTATTTTAGCTCTGTCATCCAAGTTTTTATCCTTCAACTTTTGTTCATTTGGTATTTTGATATGAAAACGAAAACAAAGATGTTAAATTGAAACTATGTTTTTCTCTTCCTCTCAGGCCGGGCAGTGTTAAAGTCAAATTTGTTGTGATTTGGAGATCAGAAAACAGAGTCATTTTAGCAAATCGAGCATCAGAAATCATGGCGTCCTATTTTCATAAAAAGCAAAATTTAATTTTGGCTTTTCGTGTGGATGTCAACAGTGTACATTTTATCGGTAAGAGATTCGTGCTTTATTTGACTTTTTCATTGATACCGTGGTGACGTTTTTCTGTGCACAAAATTTTTATTAGGAGAGAACCAGGTACAGTTGGAACAAAGTTAATTTGATTAAAAAGGACTTTAATTTTCGAGTGTGAATGTGCCCAGAACTGAGTCTAATGAAGAAACAAAAGTACTGCAAAGAATAGAGCGAAATTCTGACCCTGAAGAGAACTGTTGGCTGATTTGTATTTGGAGCCAATTGCTCGACGGGATGCAGTGCAATTGAAAATGTTCTGGTTAAGCGTGATCGCTACATCTCAGAAAATAATTCAAGAATAAGTATAAAACTAGCCACCAAAACGGCTATATTAGCCACCTGGGGCGACTCGCACAATTGTTTCCGGTGGATTGGTGTACTTCCAACTTGAATAACTTGTTTGTTCTTCCTAAGTACTAAAGTACTGTGCCTTCGGCGCTGTACTTCCGTACTTCCATTGGCTCCGCTTAGCGAAAGAAATTTAAATGACGTTTTCGGTACGTAAATTACATTCCTTCAAAGGAAAAGATGAAAAAATTACCGCATCAAAACACGCATCGCCTGCGTCGGTACATTAATTAATACACAATGTATTAATATTTTCCCGGCGCAACTCTAGAATCATTTGATTATTTTCCATGCACCTTTAACTGAACCATGAATTCGAACTATTCAATAACCTCCGCTTTAAGCAGAAAAGGGAGAAAAATTAGGAATACAACCGCAGGATAACGTGAAAGGAAGAAAAACCTTCGGTCTGCGAGTCACTTCCGCTTAGCCCCTTGCCAGAATGATGGGGAAAGTTATGGGGAAAAGAGTTCCGAAAGAAGAACTGATAAGAAAAACCGTTAGGGATTTTCTCGTTTTGAATTAATATCTCCACTAATTAAAGTCGTATAATAGTACAACCAAGTCAAACAAGTTGCCGGAAAAATTACGAATCTATTGAAACCGGGTTCGATGCTCAGTTGTCTGTCGTTCACCAGGAATACAATGAATGGCGCAGTACGATCTTCTAAAAATTGAACGGTCGTTCTTTTGAACAATGATATTTACTTTATAGTTCTCCCTCGCTTATTTAAATTTTTTATTTATTTTGATGTATTTTGATTTTATTTTCATCTATGCACATTAAAAATTATTTATTTTTTCTATTCATTTGTGTTGAACAAAGTAATTGTGAAAACTTGTCACAATTACTTTATACAAGTAATTGTGACAGGTTTTCTATTCATTTGTGACAAGTGGAGATAAGATGTTTCTACTTAGAAATAGTGCACGATTCCGCGCAATTTCACTTCTTGTTTTTTAACCATGAAAATCTTTTATGAGACGGTATTCACTGATTTTTTTTTTTTTTTTTTTTTTAATTTCTAAAGTCAATTATTAACTTTTTTTTCAATTAAATAAAATTTAACTATCCAATTTTGTGCATTGTTGGAATCAAACCTGTCACCTTTGAAATGTAAAACAGGTTTAAAATCTTACCTAGCCGCCGCTCGAGCACCGAGGAATATCTTACGAAATGAACTACAATAATTGCTTCATACATCTTGACCTAAACATTTTTTTTTATTACACTCCTGTTTGTGAAAATTGCAACACCACGAAGGACTTACGCGAGTGAGCTGAAAATTTGCAGGAAATGTTAAGTAGGGCATGATATGCAAATGATTAGAATTGCAGATCGGTAGCGCATGCGTATGCTGAGAAGCGCCCTCTGAACGGCGGATCGAACCGAATATATACTGCTCGACATTGAAAATGCAACACCAAGAAGAAGTGTTCAGAAATTTATGCAAGTTTTAGAGTAGACGTACATCACTGAGTTGAATTGAATTGAATTGAATCACTGAGTTATGTAAATGATGTGAAATGCGCAGCTCTCCGACGCACGTGAAGTAGGATATAAGGGAAGGAACTTGCAGAATGGGCAATATTCGTGTCGTTATTTCTGACTGGAGAATTATCGAAGAAATGTTGTTTTTGTCTTGGAAGATACGTGTAACACGAGAGAATGCCAAGCCACTGTCAACGAAGGCACTTCTAGCGGATAGACGATTTTACGAGCGGTATGGTTATCGGACTGAGAAGGGGAGGTTGGTTCATACGTCAAATCGCAGCTAATACCCACATGGATGCGAGCACGGTGCATCGGCTGTGCCGAAGATGGTTGGAACAACGAAATGTGGCAAGATTGAGGGGTGCAGGGGCAGCCAAAGTTATGTCAGAACGCGTGGATCGACGCATCCACCGACAAGCTGTAGCAGACCCACAAGTCAATTATTCCTCGATTCTGCAGCAGGTGCAAGATACCCTGAATGTTCCCGTGTCAAAAAGAACCATTTCCCGTCGTTTGATCACACGTGGTCTGCAATCACGACGTCCGCTAAGAAGACTGCCATTGACCCCACAACATAGACAGCAACGTTTGGTATGGTGCCGGACTAGAGCGACCTGGATGACAGAATGGCGAAATGTCGTGTTCTCAGATGAATCCCGCTTTTGTTTATCCAGTGATAGTCGCCGCATACGTGTGTGGCGTCGACGTGGAGACGGATCTAATCCGGCAGTAGCTGTGGAACGTCCCACCGCACGACTACGTGGCATAATGGTTTGGGGCGCCATTGCGTACGATTCCATATCACCTCTAGTTCGTATTCAGGGCACTATGACGGCCCAACGATACTTGGATAATGCGCTGCAGCCGGTGGCAATCTTTTACCTTCAAGGTCTACCTAATGCAATTTTTCAGTAGGATAACGCCCGACCACACAGTGCTACCACTGCCAACATGCTGTCCAAGGCACACAGATGCTTCCCTGGCCACCATACACTCCTGACCTGTCTCCAATCGGACATGTGTGGGCTGTGATTGAACGCCGTTTGCAGACTCTGTCCCTGCCTCGTTCAGAAGACAAAATGTGGCAAATGGTTGAAAGGGAATGGAGAGCCATCCCTCTGGACACCATTCGCACCCTTATAGACTGTATGCCTAGACGCGTTTCTTCGAGTATCGCTGTCCGCGGTGGTCCCTACATCCTACTGAGCCGACGCCGTTTTCGCTCTGTATTCTCGATCATTTCGATATTAAGATCATTCAGGGTGGCGACAGATCAGGGAGATCAGGGAAAAGTCAGGGAACTTTATTAATCAGGGAAATATCAGGGAGTTTTGAAAAAATAACAAAAAATCAGGGAAAATTGATTTTATGGAGAAAAAAAAATTTTTTTTTTTTTGCTTTACAAAATTAAGTACACTAATTCCCTACTCATTTTCTGCCAATTATCTGTTCAAAAAAAATTAAAATTAATGAGCTGCGATTATACACTGCCGCATATTTGTGCATCTTTTTTCCTCAATGTCAAAGTATTGAATCTTACTTATTACCCACAGGATGAACTTCCTAAGATTGCTTCTGTGTCTGTTAGGTTGTTTATTTTACCTAGCTTGAAATTTCCTTTTATGCTTTCAATGCTACGTAAAATAAACAACCATACAGGCAAAGAGGAAACCTTCATTAATGCCTTAGCTCCTTTGCCTTTATTCTATTGTTTCGAAGTAATTAGCGTACTGTAATCACGATTTCAAGAAGAAATCTTTGGTTTTTGAGTTAATACTGATAAAAGCTTAAAAGTTATTATTTCTTCGCGTTTTTAATTTAATTGCTAAAATTGAACTTTCAATCAAAAAAACTTTGTTTTTTTCCGTTATACTATTTGTTGTCACCACAGATTATAAAGATTTTCTTTTCTTGAGACTTAAGTGATTCTTCAATTTTATAACGAAGTTGTATTCTTCTTTTATATACTTTTGAAATTTACTAATTGCTTTTTTTTTCTTGCATTTCAAAGTTGTTTGTTACAAAAGCAATCTAAGATTTTTTCTCGTTACATACTGAAATCATTTGAAATAGAGTTAACTTGTGTACTTAAGTAAATATATATTTTTTTTTAATTGTTAAAATGCTGTATTCATTCATTAAAACCTATGTTCTTGATTAGAGAAAAGCTCCCTATGAATGGATGTCAAATGGCTTCATCTGTTTTGCATAAATATGTCAATTAGTTATATAAGAATAACTACATTACTTCTATACTTTCACTATTACTTGTTATTCTTGCAACAATTATTATACTGTTTGAAAACTTAGTTCAAAATAGTTTCAATTACTTTTTAGTTCTATCATAAATACACATATGTTTTTAAGAGTAATTTTAATATTTTCTTAAAATTCTTATACTAAGTAATTCTTGGAAGTAAAGTTTTTTTTTTTTTTTTTAAATTTTTTATAATCTTTCCATTGTAGAAAAATTTAATATACTGTTTTGTAAGTTTTTTTCCTCCAAAAAAATTGACTTGATATTTTTTTTAAAACTATTTCATTTAAAAAGTAGCATGTTTTTAAAATATATCTTTAGTTCAACAACTTTACACAACTTAATACGTTTAAAATACTGCATTTTATACAAACATACAATGGATTTCAAGTAGAGCAAAGAAAGAAAACCATTATCAGTGGTAACGTAAATCAGGGAAATTTGGTGAACTTAATCAGGGAAATCAGGGAAAAGTCAGGGAACTTTTTTTCGCAGTTCCTGTCGCCACCCTGTCATTTATTATTCCTTGCTGTCTCTGTCTTTTTTCCAAATTCCTTCACTTTCTGACCACTCCTTCTTGGTGTTGCATTTTCAATGTCGAGCAGTGTAAATAGACGGCTGTAGCGAAGTGTGTATGATTATCGGTGGTTAGATGCTAGAGTAAACGTTAACTGAATCTTTACTATGCCTCTTCGACGAAAGAAAGCGAAATTTGAGCAAATTTCGGAGTTTGAACGGGGCAGAATCGTCGACCTTCGTGAAGCTGGATTGTCTTACCGTACAGTAGCCGCTCGTGTGCAGCGTAACCGCAGCACAATCATGCGTGTTTGGAAGCAGTGGACGGACAAGGGTCGGACAGCTCGGAAATCTGGGAGTGGACCCCGAAATGTGACGTCAGCTCGCAATGACAGACACCTGGTGCGTATGGCGCTGACGGACCGCACAGCTTCTTCTAGACAATTGTGTGCTTTATCAATTCGGAGACGTCTGCTGCAGCTTGGGCTGCGCGCAAGCATTCCTTTATATAGGATTCTTCTCACGCAAAACCGTCGCCGCCTGCGGCTACAATGGGCCAATGTACATAGGAGCTGGCGTACTGATTGGCAGCAGGTCGTCTTTTCTGACGAATCCCGCTTCAATTTGTGGCACTATGATGGGCGAATTCATGTCAGGCGCTATGCCTGTGAACGGCACATACCGGAGTGCATTATCGAACGCCACAGTGGACGAAACCCGGAGTTATGGTCTGGGGTGCCATTGCATATCATGGACGATCACAATTGCTACGAATTGTGGGCAATTTGAACAGTACCCGATACATAAACGAAGTTTTACAGACCCTAGTTATTCCTTTCTGCAAAGATTGCCAGGGGCCGTATTCCAGCAGGATAATGCCCGTCCACATGTCGCCAGGACTGTCAAATCCTACCTTGATTCACAGCAGGTACAGCTTTTTCCTTCTCCTGCATATTCCCCGAATATGTCACCGATTGAACGTGTGTGGAATTTCGTTGGGCGGCATCTCGCTCGTGATCCTTCGCTCCTGTTGCTTCGACAGACGAACTTTGGTTGCACATACAAACAATGTGGAATACTCTTCCGCAGGCAGATATTCAAACTTTGTTTCACTTCATGCCGAGTCGTGTAGCAGCTCTTATTGCGGCGCCTGGTGGCCACACAAAATACTAATTTCTATCTCTTTTTATTGTTTGTTTAGTTTGAAAATGTAATCATTTATTTGTACCATTACCACTCAACTGTGCATTAAATTTCATTCAACTATAATGCTTCCTTCATGGTGTTGCAATTTTCACAAACAGGAGTGTATTTATTTTTTTATTTATTTATTTATTTTTGTTATATTTTCTTACTGTTCCGTTATTTTACTTGCTTTTTTTCTTTTTAAGACTATTACTTATCCAATGAAACATTTTTAATGTACGTGAGTAACGTTCGCAAAGAGGTCACCTGCATTTTTTTAAATGACTGAAATCGTTCAAATAAACAAGTTCGATTAACGGGTTTAAAAAAAAAACGATCCTCTGATGAACGAATCATTAAAAAGAACGGTATTGCCCATCTCTAGTATCGACATAAATTATAGGGTCTGGTGGGGTAAAGTGGTCATAAAATCGTAGGTTTTCAGCTTAGGTTGATAATAAATACAACAAATTCTTTAAACACTTCAACATTTTTTGTTGTTATTTTACATTGCATTATTAAAGAACACGGTACATTGAATTTTAGGATGAAAAATATTGACTATAGTAGTTTTATAGCACTTTCTTTTCGATATGTTTTTATGACCACTTTACCCCATGGGGTGGGGGAAAGTGGTCATAGCATGGGGTAAAGTGGTCATAGTTAAAAATAGATGCAAAACCATTATAAATAACCCTAATACTTGTATATTTCGGCTATTTTTATAGTTACAAGTATACTCACGAGTACATGCGTGTATACACGAACACATACGTGTTGTGTGTTATACACGAGTAAACACGTTCCTATATGAGTAGATACATGTATACGTGATTACCTACAGGAGTGTATACGTGTCTGCATGAGTACATAGGTGTCACATGTATATACGCGTCACTTGTATATATGTGTCACGTGTATATAAGAGTATATACGCTATATACGAGTATATAAGCTATATACGAGTATATACGCGTGTAAACGAACCTCATATGCGCGTATGCACTTGTATGTCGAGAAAATACGTGCATACTTGAGTATATATGTGTAAAGTAGACGTTTATACGCATATATAAGTGTACATACATATATGGGTATACACGAGTTAATTCTTTGATACATGGGGGGGGGGGGGGGTACGTGTCTACTCACGTATGTATAATGTTGAAGCACGAGTATATACGCATGTATACGTGTATACTCCAGTACATGTATGTATACACGAGAATATACGCTTATATACATGTCAGCCTACAGAGTGAATCCAAGTTCTTGGGCAAAAATCAAAGGGGTGTAAGAGGGTAGGATAAGACGCAATTAGGATTATGATCACTGATGCGCTACATGCACACAAAGCCAGAAACTGATAGATACAAAGCAGGGCACAAATTTGTTGCACAAAGATGATTTTATCTAACATTTTAGTTTTTAAGAAATATTTAGAGCAGTTGTTAGAAGTTACGGCCTGTAGTAGCTCTAATACACGCATCGCAACAAAGCCGCAGCGACTGATGAAAATTTTTAAATTTTTCAAAAGTCTCGTTTTTGCAACAGAGAGTGATCTGTGAATGCGACACATTTGTATTACAGCTGCAGGCCGCAAATTTCGTCAATCGCATTAAAACTTTCTTAAGACCTAAAATGTTGTGTAAAATTGTCTTTGTGTAATAAATTTGTGACTTCTTTTTGTATCCATCAGTTTCTGGCTTTGCGTGCATGTAGCGCGTTAGCATTGTGTTTGTGACCATATGTTCCTTATGTGATTCTTGCTTCTTATCCTCACCTCTAACACCTTTTAATGATTTGCTCAAGAGTTTAAACTCACCCTGTATACTTGTATTTCTTATGCTTGTATGTAAGTGTTTACTCGAGTACGTACGCGTATATACGTGTCTACCTGAGTATATAAGTGTTCTTATATATACGAGTACATGCGAGCATATACGTGTATAGTAGAATGTGTAGCTGTATGTATAAAAAATACTTGCAGATACCCATATACGTATTTATTGGCGCATTTATGTAAACACGAGTATATATGTGTATATATACGCATATACTCGTATATTTAACCCCGTTTACTGTAAAAACAATACATATGAAGTAAAATTAATATTTAATTTGTATCTGCCTTATACTTAAAGATGAAGTGACATTAGAAGAACAATATTCGTTAAGCCTAATATTATGACCACTTTACCCCATCTTACTTAAATTGTTCTAAAAAAATATTTAAAATAGATTCAGCTAACTGTTAATGAGAAAAAGTTCTTGAGACATGTAGGAAGTTTTCTGTGCAGTCAATCTGTTCCTAATTTTAACAAACAAAATTTCCCAAGGAAGTTAAAATAGGTGTTTAGATTATAAAATTTTTCACATTCACGCAAAATATTTTTTGTTACCAAATAAAATTTTGCCAGTTGTAAAATTTTGTATTCAAACTGTAGTTTCCAACTGCCCTACTCTAAAATAAAATTTTCACATTCATTCGAACATTTATTTCCAAGCTATAGCCTTATATTTGACGTATGACCACTTTACCCCATTGACCACTTTCCCCCACCAGACCCTACAGTAAATGTTGTCTTTCCATCGTCATAATCTTGCTTCTTCGAGCGTTGATTGACGGGTTTGTAGATCTAATAAAAGTAAAACCTTTATTTTTTTTAATCAAATAAATTACTTTCTCGCTTTCTTTTTCAGATGTTTTTGACGAGTGCCGTGTCCAAAAGGGGGGCTGTGCCCATGAATGCGTTTGGAATTACGACACTTTGTCAAAAACTTGCATTTGTGAAAAGAACATGGTACTACTACAGGATGGAAAGTCATGTGGACCTGAAGTTTTTACAAGTATGGTTATTCAGTTACACTGTTCAGTTTCTTTTTAATGAAAAATAATATTTTTGAATAGAACATTGGAATTTCAGTTTAAGTATATATATATTATTTTTTTAAATTTAAACATTCATAGGTATAAAAATGTGTTTATTTTTTCGTTTAGTTTTAGAGGAATCGTTTTGATCCAAACTTGATCACATTTTTCACCGTTGAGATCTAAAAGCGTCGAAAGCAATACTTGTAAAACTTATTCATGCCTATGCTTGCTCCCTTTGTTCATTAACTCGCAAATTTTATTTTCTGTGTACTTAATTTTATTAGATTATGAAAATACTCATAGATATATTCATAATCATGGACATATTCAGAGGGACCCAAGGAGGGTCCCCGCCTCCTAAAATCGAAAATATACTCTTTAAACCAAAAAAAAAAAAAAAAAAAAACGACGTACGAAGAAGGAATTGTTAGAATGAAACGAAACTTTACTTACGGAAGGCAACATAGATATAAGAAAGTAATTACAAAATGAAAGCAAAATGATCATATATTACTGGAAAAAACCCGAATAAATGGAGGTCTTAAAGAGGGCAATACAGAGCATTGAGGCATAGCAGTTTCATACGATGTCCTACATCATCTCGTACCACAGTTACTATAAAAGCACCACTAATTCGATCAAACTCATTGACTGTCCAATTCACTGTTTCAAGTGATCCGAAATATGTTAGATTTCTTACAAATTAGGGGATTGCGAAGGCCAAAGGAGGTGATTATGTGGAATAGGAAGTCCTCTGACAACCTTTGCTGTGTGTGACTGAGCATTGTCCTGTTAAAATATGGCTCCTGGGAGCCCCGCTATGAGTGCCAACACATGTTACTAAAGCATGACCCTAAACTACTGTTATGCTGTCACTGTCATGGTAATGTGGATCAATATTAGGGGTGACTATGTTTTGTATCTCATGTCATATTACACTCCAGGGTCCCACGTACCTACCACTATTTGTGGTTTAACCGGTTAAATGGGGCCATGAAGACCTCTCTGTTCTTTGAGCAGAACCAGAAACCGAGCAATGCCTGGTCCAGTAACCACAGAAATATTGATTCATTTGGAGGACTTAGTGACCGCGGCATATTTAACGTGCCCCAACCAGTCACTATTAACAAACACGGAGAATCTTCGGCCGCCCGGATACGAACCTAGGACCCTTTAGTAATGAGTTCGACGCTTTACCTATCAGGCCGCTACGGCCTCATGTTTCGTACACGACAGCACTCCATAACGTCACTCCAGCTGTGGGCGCGGTGTGCCGTTGAAAAGCAAGACGCTATTAGGGCATTAACACTGTCGCCTCCACTTGGAGTAGTGTAGAGTTCGAGAGAATTGGGCTGCAATTTAATGGACCCGATTGTCTTTAGAGTTCAAACTTGAGCAACGATGGCAATTGCTCAACTTTGATGACACTTGTGGAGAACACATTGCGAACTCCCTAATAGTGCTTTTACTTTTCAGTGGCACACCGCACCTGCAGCTGGGTTGATGTTAATGAATGTTATTGTATGCAAAACATGGTTCAACCCTAATTTTGATCTACAGCACCATGAGAGCCAAACGATATGCTTTTGTCATGCATTAGTCACGTGCGTTGGCTCTCATGCGGATCTTCTAGGAGTCACTTTTTAACAAGACAGTGCTCGGTAGTGATGGGCATAATCGAGATTTTTTGATAATCGAGATCTCAGGAACCGAGTACTTCTGATAATCGAGTGATTGATAATGGAGATATTTTCAAGTCGATCACTCGAGTGATTGTTAATCGAGATCATTTGAAATGGAGAACTCGAGCGATTGATAATCGAGATCTCCTGAATCGAGTACTTGAGCGATTGACTTCTCGAGATCCCCCCCCCCCCCAAAAAAGTATGAAGAGATTTTTCCAACACCCCTTCTCCTCGGGATCCTTACGTAATTAAAGAATGGTCCCTAAAGACATCCAGTAATGTGTTCACATCTAAAATCTCACTATTTTGCTTTGAAAAAAGGGTTCCTTAAAAACCCGAAACAAGTGCTTGCAATAATCTGTATATTTGGGATCTAAAACGTTTGTTATTTTCTGTTACACTTGTAAAATTACCCAATGGTATAGTCGAAGGTGGACATAAGGGGGAAGACGTCCCCTCAGGTTTTCAACTTAAGTATTCTCCTCTTTACCTGAAATATAATTTTAATTTTAATACCTCTCAAGTTATTAGCGTCCCCCAACCTTTACTTCTACCATCGGGACACACAACCATCCCCCCCCTACCGGGACGGTCACGCACAGACCCGTCCATGTGTTCATTTATTAACAACTTTCGCTCAAAACATATCATTAGACTACCAAATCATCCCAAAGAATCATTTGATAATCAAGCATTCGACAGCATACATTCAATTATAACACTATTTGAATGAAACATTCGAGATGCAATTATTTGATCATAACACCATTTAAATTTAGATCACAACGGTATCTATTCCTCAAGTGTGCTGTCACACTTTTTAAAATTAGGGACACTCCCGCATCCCCCTCAAGAAGGATATGCTCTAAAGAAACATCCATTAAGAATTTCAATACCGCAGTCTGCGTCATGACCCTCTTCCCCTGTGGGTACCTCAGCGCAGGCAACATTCCAAATTTTTTCTGGGTGAAGGATCAAAAGGTATATACTCAATGCAAGTTTTTTCGGGAGATAACAAAGCCATGCCCATTATAAGTAAAATAATTAACTTTTCAAAGCCAGCCCTCTGCCCTCCTGAATGACGGTTGCCCCTGCAACTGAATCACTTCAGAAGTCCACTACATTGAGAGGTTCATTCGATTATCAAATCAATCGAGTAATACACTGCTCGAGTGGTTGACACCTCGAGAACTCAACATCTCGAGAAGTTCACAAAGCGAGAACTCGAGCAATTGATTGTTTGAGTGATTGACATTTTGAGAACTCAACATCTCGAGAAGTTCACAAAGCGAGAACTCGAGCAGTTGATTGTTTGAGTGATTGACATCTCGAGAACTCAACATCTCGAGAAGTTCACAAAGCGAGAACGCGAGCAGTTGATCGCTCGAGAACTCAAGATACGATAATCGAGAACTCGAGATACGATAATCGAGTTCTCGAATGATCTTGAATAATCGAGTGATTCGATTATGAGAACTCAATTATGCACATCACTAGTGCTCGGTCACACACTTCAAGGGTGTCAAAGAGACTTCTTCTTCCACGTTATCACCAACTCTGACCTAAATTCTGGCTCTAATTGATCGCAAATTGAGCATATCTGGGCTCACTTGAGACGGTAAGTTTGATAGAGTATGAAAATGATCGAATTAGATGCGCGTTTACAATAACTACGATATGAGATGACGTAGGACATTGTACAAGACTGCTATATGTCAATGCTCGGCTGTATCATCTCATATATTCACGCTGGAGGTGGATAAGCAGGGTAATAAAAGCTCCATTCATTTGGGATTTTCCTAGTGATATTGATGATTTTGCTTCATTTCATAATCTTTTTTTTTCTATGCTGCCCTCGTGGGAAATTTTGTTTCCTTCAGACAGCTTTGAAGTATTCAGTGTTTCGCTTTCAAATTTCAGCATAGATTGCCCGCTAAAGTTCATTACCACCTCTAAAAATTTCTGTTTGGAAAGAGTTATCGTCATAAAAGATGGATCTAGGTACAGTGCAGTTGCTACGCGCCCATGACTATATGATTGGATATCAAAAGAAATCATGCATTTAATTCATTCGTCATGGAAATGATTTACCTGATATGCGAAATCTTGTCAAGATACATTATTCTTTCGCACAATTTTAAAACCATAACCCTATAAACAGATTTTTGGCGAACTTTTATTTTTTATTGTTCAAATTCTTAACGTTCTTTCTGGATTTTTCAATCTGTTCTGCGATAAATATTTTCAAGAAAATTTATTTGCATACTGTCTATTTTAGTTGGATACTGTAGTAACAAAGGTTATTTAAATCATTTATGTAGGTTAAGGAAAAGTGTCCTGTCAATGTTGTTAAGTTCGTTTTTTTTTTCATCAAATTGAAAAACTGATATTTATTCAAATTCACTCAGAACAAGATAAATAAAATGTGTACTCACAGTTTATATCAGATATTTTTGATGTTACGCTGTTGCGGATAACGATTCCAAATGATGAATTACGCAAATAAAAAAAATACACGTAACAAAGGATTTGTTTTGCCCAAAATGAACACATGGAACGCAATGTTTCAGCTTTGTCAGCAGTTTTGTAAATCTCCGCAAGGTAGCGTATTCGAGCGCTGGAGTTGCGAATTGAAAACATATTGCGACTCGATCGTTTCGAACGCTAGCGGTGGCAGTAGAGTCCTGCGACCGGTGCCTGTTTCCGAATACCGGTTACTTTGTGCGAACGTACTTTCTCACTTTTTTTTTTCTCTCTCTCTCTCCAGCTTTATTATTCTTTACGTTATTTGGCAACAGATCTCATTGACCAATCAACGAATCAGTAAACATTATTAGCATGTTTTTCCGAAAAACGTAAACAAGACTAATTTTTGAAATGGATTTGGGTGGAAATGTTCAAATTCCCGAATGGAACTCCAAATTTCGCCGAATGATGGTTGAAATACTGGTATTCAAACTTAATTTTATTTATTGCACAGAGACGTTTGTGCATTTCAAAATATACAAGCTTGCAATAATATCTTCAAATTCCCCACCAGACAAAATTTGCCGAATAAGGAAATTTTTTGGGATGTCGCAATGACCTCCCTTTGGGGCGCAACAGGATAATATTAGTTTTGGGCACAAACTTGAACGAGCTCCATTCTTTAAAATGTTTGCTTAAATCATATAAAATTTAATGATGAAGTTTTAATGGACACTAACAATGCTCTTGGAAGAAGTTAGAAAAATGAAAAAATTTTCTAGATTGAAAGCGCTTTTGCAAAATACAGGGGGACGACTCCTAGATAGCACATATGTGTATCCAAAAATTTATTTCTTCTTTAGAATGCAGGGGGTAGGGCGACCAGCCTATCATCATATCTATGTTTTCCTTATCTGATTTCTGTTATTCTGTGTCTTCGATTTTATGTAGTATGTAGAGATAGGAATGAACGGGGAGGAAAACGGAAACTTCTTTAGGGGGGGGGGGCTTTTTTTTGCCGGGGTTTATTTTTACTCGAGAAAAAATTGGAATTTTTTAAATTTCAAGCAAAATGTTAAGTGTTCAGACAGTTACTATTTTACTTATGCATTTACTATGTTGTTTTTTTCTTTTAAATTTTTTTATGTTCAGTATCTTAATTTCCCTGTTTTCCTAACTATTATTTACTACTTTTCTTATTTATACTGCCTGAAAAAAAACTGAAAATTTTAGGGAAAAGATAATTTTTTCTCCAGAGGAGTTTATTGCCACTTGGGGGGCCAAAATAAAGATTTTCAAAATTTCTTGCACATAATGAGGTATTCAGAAATTTATATCATTTACATTCAAATATTTATTATTATTATTATTTTTTATTATTATTTTATTTATTTATTTTTTTTTATGTTCATTATCCCACGAAAAAAATACAACTCTAACCTCAATGATGGAAGCTGTTCGATAATTTTATTTCATTGTGCACCAAAGTATTTTGTACTACTTTTCTGTTTTCTTTCCAAGTTATAGACAGGACAGAATTATATTAATGACATCAATTAGTGGAAATATTAGCAATTTATAAAAAATCACTCTTAAAATTAACTGTCGAGTGATGATTGGATAATTTCGATTATTTTATGTATTTTGATCTAGGGAATTTAGGACTGGCAACAGAAACCAAACTGGCTTAGAAGACAGGAAGGCTTTTTTAATAGTAAAAATTTTAAGCATATTAATAAGTAGGGAAAATAAAATAGACAGCTTATATTTTTGAATATTAAGCACTTTTTAAATTTTGTAAGAAAATATAACTATTTAACTACATTTTAACTGGTAAAAATTCAACTTTTCCATGACAAAACTTTTTTTTTCTCCATGCCTTCAAAATTTTCGGAAAATTTACATCCCTAGTAATATGTATAATAATTTCTATATAATTTATGTATAACTAGCTGTACCCGACGCGCATTGCTATGCTAACAAAAAAATACATCATTATACTGATTTTCATGACAATCAGTTAAACGGGGCAGAAGTTGCTACTCTGCAGTGCCACCTGGTGGCGAGTGGCTTCAATGAGCATATTATGCACCTTCTCCATGGAAAAATACATATATATAGCAATTTTCATAGTAAACGGTCCAGGTATCAAGTGAAGCCATGACTATACTCAAATTTTGTACTCACGCAGTTTGCAAGATCAATCAATCGCTAAAAATATCAAATAGAAAAAGTTTTAAATCCTCCGTTGCATGAAAAGCCATAAAACAATAAAGAAAGAATTTATTTGTTCAAACTCAAGAAAAATGGCTACAGCTAACTTCTTATCAATGAGATCTTTCACGCGAATTAATTTCCTCAGCCGATAATTTTATTCGTATTTATTTAATGGATTGTGACTTAAATTGGAATAAAAAAGGAAATATCGATTGGATTTTTTTCAAACTGGTCTATAAACATTCCCAGTACCAAAAATAACAAACGGTGAAAGTTTCAGCCAAATTTGCCGGGTAGTTTTTGAGTTCATGGATGACATACAGACAAACATTCATTTTTATATATATAGATTAGGGTGTCCCAAGATATAATGGCGAAAAAAAATTTTTTGAAATCGAATACGCATACCCTCCAAATTTTTTCCATTACACCTCAGAAACATGAGAAAAAAGTTTTATTGCAATAAAATAACGGGAACCCATGCCGACTTGAGGCCAAAGTTGGACCTGAAATCCTGTACGGCGACTACAGTAGAAAGATTGCTAACTGTATAATTCCTTAATACACACGACATCAATTTTTTATTCACTCCACCGAAAGTGATCACGTCGGCCAGGCTCTGTTTGGAGTTGCAAGAAATTCTCATCTTCCTCTATTTTGATTACTTAAAGTGCATCAGCATGTGCAATATTGAATAAATTGTTTAAATTACTCTCAAGCTCTTGTTGGCTCTGCCTGAATACTTCCTGCAGTTTCTTTGCCTTTTTTTTTGTAAGTCTCTCCAAATTTGATACAGGTTTTTAAGTTTATTCACACAATTTAGCAACGATTTGGTGGGAATGCGTGCCTTTTCCCAAAAGATGATGCATTCCCAAATAGCGAGATTTGCACTTTTACTGATGGTTAAATTTACTTCTCGAATGTTATAAAACAAAACAGACAGAACTTGTCCGTTAGAGAGAAGTTTCAAGCCCGTAGTTTGGTGTTTTAAGACTCCTATTAAAAATATCTCTTTTTTCAAACTTTGCAATTCCACTGCCATGTTTCGTTCCCTATGGAAGGACGATACTGCGCTCGCTGACCGGAATGTATTCGTACTGACATGTTTGACGGCTTGCAAATTGCCAACGATAAGCCCCCCTTCCCTCCTTCAACATATATTTTTCTGTTTTCATTTGTTTTCCGTGTACTATTTACAGCTGTTTTGAGCTTCGCAAAGTATCGCGTCGCCAGCGTTCGCTTGCTTATGAATACACGTGCTATTTACACGTTTAGGCCTTTAGGCGCAAGTCGGCACGGGTTACCGTGCTTCAAATTGCATGAAACTTTTTTTACAACGGTTTTGATATAAAAGGATAAAAATAAGAGGGTATGCGTTTAAAAAAAATGACTTTCATTTTTTTGGGACACCCTAATATAGATATCTGTGTGATCTGATTTTGAGAAAGTTATTGATTTTTTTTCATTCAGAGAAGAAAGTAATTTTTCTTATAATGGGAGGGATTAGGTAGGAAGTAGTGGGTGAAGTGCCTCGATGGGGGAGGTCACTGTTATTTCCAAAAAAAAGTCCTTATTTGGCAAACTTTGTCTGATGATTTGGATTTATTTGGGAATATAATTGCAATATATTGTAATTTTAAAATACCTGTATGTCCCTTGTCATTAGATGTACGTATGAATGACGTACAAGTTTTATCATTTGACAAAATTTGGAGTTCCATTCGGCAAATTGAGAATTTTCTCCCTTCCAAAATTGTAAGCATGAAGTGTCCCTGTGAAGGGAAGTTTGGGGGTGCGTTGGCGCATTAAAATGTAGATCTCTCCTCTTTATGACTTTATAAGTATCTGGAGTAAAATACACGCATTTTTTTGTAAAATTGCTCATTGTTATGGAAGTATGGTGATTGATATTGAAAGAATGATACATTGATATTGAAAGAATCCTTTCCAATATTTTTCAAAATTATGTTGTTAATAATAATAATATATGGTGAATTCTTTTGTATTAAAATTGTAAGAATTATAAATGCACCTAATTTTTTTAAAAATTCTGAATAAATGTAGTTATGCACTTCTATAGAATTTAATAACTATACTATACATATTCAACATTTTTAATTCAGTTTTTTGCATACTAAATATTTGCATAAAAAATAAAATTAGTTTAAAAAGTATAAAGCTTTTTAAGATTATATGTTCTATATGATTTGAAGCCCAGTAGCTCAGTAGTAGCACTCTGCGCTCCAACACTACTGGCCTGGGTTATATTCCCGGGTCAGGCATGGTTGACTCAGCCGTTCCTCCTTTCGGTGGGTTGAGGAAATGAGTACCAAGCATGCTTGGGAATCAAACACTGGGGGTTCAGCGTTAGGCTGACCACGCCTTGCACCCCAGTTCCCCTGGTCAGTAAGACTGAGTTGGGCACAGTAAGCCTTGGTCCTCACGAGCTGTCTTGCCACAGGGTTTGGGGTTTTTTTCCATATGATGTAAATGTATTCTCTTACTGTAATTTTTGATGAAAATTTTCACGGAAAATTTAATTTCAAAAAAAAGAAACATAAATGAAACATTTCCTAAAAATCTACAAAATAGTAGGTCTGAAGTGTTGCAGTTTAGGGGTAGCTGATTGTCAGTGGGGGACCTACAACTTGGGGTGCCCATCTCAATGTTTATCAGGGCCGCTTTTTCTATCACTGAACTATGTAGATTATTTATCCTTTTGTGCATTTTTGAACCTCCTTCCTAGAGTGCTTCCTGTTGCTATTGCTATTTGGCAAATCTCCCACTGTACACTGTAAGAGATTTTCTGAAAAAATATAGTAGCAATTTTACAGTACAACATTATAAAATGTAAACAAATCAGTGTCCCTCAATTCTCTGCATACTTTTTGATCCCAATCTGTTCAGATTTGAGTTAGTTCCCTATATGTTTTATACATTGTATATAGTGATGGGATTTAGTCAACATGCTTGTACTTTGCTCTACCATTCTCTCCCTATTGCAATAAAATCTTAGGTTGCCTTCCCATTCCCTGTTTAAGACTTATTGACAGGTTTATCATTTAGGGGGAGAGGGTTTTAACTGCCCCTCCCCCTGGCATTAAAAAGATTGATGTTTTTGCATATAAATGGGTGTGGTTTTGTTGTTTTAACATAAAATTTGCATTGAAAATATCCCCTCCCCCCCTAGAAAAATTATAAATTTGCTGAGACAGTTTTGCTATATTCCAATTGCCAGCGGCCCTCACAATGACAGGCACCTCAATAGGGAGGTCGCTGTGCCCTATTTGGAAACCAATTTCTGACTATTGGCCGAATTTGAAGACAACAATGCATTTTTTTAGATGCCTAATGTCTTTAATGAATATAATGTCCATGTGCAGTACTTATTATTTCCATGATGAACACATTTTATCCTAAACGAAATTAACTTTATAGCGTTAAATAGTTTTTAGGAAAATAGGTTACTTACTAAATCTTGTGGATTACAAATGTTGTCAGCTATTATTTGCATCAAAAACAAATTTTATTTTATTTTTGTCACAACTTTTTAAATAACAATTATAGTTAAAATTTTATATCTAGATTTCTTTTTAAACTCTTGTATGTTTGTTTATTTTATGTCTTGATATTTTTAGGTACTCCTTCATTTCTATCTTCAAAAAACCCTTATGAGCTTCCTACTACAACTTCTATACCAGAAACTACTCCTAGTGAAATCAAGTTAGATACAACTAAAGAATTGCTTAGCACAGTCGAAAAAGAAGTCCCAAAAATATCTGAGGAAATATCTACATTACCAAACAAATTAACTACTTCCATTGCTCAATTTTCCCATAAGCCTCTTGTCACTGAAACTACAACAGAATCTATCCTAACTGAAAATGAAGAAACAGTTTTTCATACAACAAAGGTACCTCTTAAAAGTTTTGTCACTGAAGTAAAGGAACAAACTCTACTCTCAAAAGAAACTACAACAAAAACACCACCATCTGAAATTGTAAATACAATCAAGGAAATAATAACTGAAACCACCTATCATTTTTCTGACTTAGGAAGAGATTATGACCAAGGTATAACGAAATCACCATTTCCAGTCACTGAGTATCCCCTAGAAACTACAAATGCTATTTTTACAGAAACAACTTCTCCAGAATTTTTCCCACCTACTTCTGAATTAAAACCTGATGTAATTCCAGCTCTTGAAACTGAGACAACAACAGAGCAATTTACAACTATTGAATATGCCCAAGATAAGTTAGAAACTTCCATAACAGAGCATGAAACTGAAGCTACAACAGTTGAATCTGAAACAACAGTACCAGGTTTAACAGAAAATGAAACAAAAAACATGTTTAGTACTCCAACCACAGAATTTTACATGACTGATGGTGAAAATACTACTTTATATGAATCTTCAGCAATAACTACCAGTTTTGGTGATAGTGCTAAAATCACTTCAATATCTGATGTTTTAGCTGTTAGTACAGATTTAGGAAAAAATACTAGAGAAGGTGAAACAGAAACTACTTTATCACATGAAATTACAAAATTTTCTGAAACTGAAACAACTCCTGTCCGAACTTCAGAAGGATCTCTACTTAAAAATGAAGATGCAACATTTTTGATGCACACAGATTCTTCAATACATGAAAGTAGTGTTCCTAATACATTTTTACTTGAAACTACAACAGAGTTACCTAAAACTGATGTCAAAATGGAAGACAGTTCCTTTCTTACTACAACTGAAACTCCTTTAGATAGCAAAGATCAGGTTAATATGACAACACCAATTGTTACTGCTTCTGAAGACATTTCTGATTTGTATAATAAAACTGAAAACTTTGAATACTTAACAACTAAGAAGGAGGAAAATGAAATGAAAACCTTTAGTAACATTACTTTTGAACCTACTACCGATACAGCTTTTCCCGTTGAGGATGAAACAACATTCAAACATGGCACTGAGACTGAAACGACAATTGATATTTTTGCATTACCAAATGTGACGGAAACTTTACCAGAAATAGACACTACTACTGAAAATGTATGGCCAATCACATTTTCAGAAGCAGATATTTTTACTCCTTCACAAGAATCAAATTTAACAGAACCTTCAGCAACATCTGCTCCTGTTGATTTTACAGGTTTTAATGAGTCAGTTTCTACATTCCTCCCCACAATATCTAGTCAATCTGGAATAATTTTACAATCAAACAGAACTCCAGAAGTAAGATTGTTTGACAATTTTACTGATATGGATGCTCTAAATAACAACATTAGCCTTCCTGAAATAGAAACAACTACTTTGGAACCTGAAACAGAAATTATTTTGAATATTTCTACAGTAATTACCTCTTTTGAGGACAACATGACAGTAACAGAACCTCCTGTCAAAAATATTGAAATGGAAATATTGCTTCCAAATAAAACTATTTCATTAACTAGTATGGAACCTAACACTACCCCCACAATATATTTCGATTCAACTATTAATCCTACTGCTTCTGACTTAGACATAACAGAAATTAATGAAAAACAAAATGAATCTACTGCAAGAAACACTGAATTGCCTGAAAGTATTTCTGAAACCACGATAGATCAGCTTGCAAGTATAGATACATATGTAACTAACACTACACCTCCAATTGAAATAGTTACAGATCTGGAAGGATCTGGAGAAAATTTCACTGCTGCAAACCTCACAGAAACTTTTCCTATGGATTTTGAAACCACTACATCAGGATCAGAGCCAGAAATATTTTTTACTACTCAATCAATGCAAAGTAATGTTTCTGAAAATGTAGACATATTTGCTGACAATATAACTACAATTTCTGAACTATTTGGTAATGCTTCAGATAATTCCACGTCCAGCGCTGAAACTACTACAAAGATCAATTTTGAAACAACAGAAGCTTTTGATGTAATTAACGGCTCAGTGATTTTAAGTGCTGAAAGTGATATAATTGCAAAAACTTCTGAAAAAAATGACACCTTAGATGAATCAAGTCTTATGACATTAAATATTTCAGAAAATATTGACAGAAACATAACATCTGAAGATGAAAATAAAGTAACTGAACCAGTTATTTTTACTGATTTGAATCATACATTAGAAATATCATCTACTGAGCTTTCAACCAGTAACTTTACAGATATTTCCAGCGAACTAGAAACTACTCAAGCAATTACTTTAATGGAGTTATTCCCAACACCAACACTCCTAAATCTCTCTGATACAGATAATTCTAGCAGTTTATATGATTCTGAATTTACGACAATTGCCTATGGGAATGAAAGCTTGCCAGAAAGTATTTTCTATTCAAATTTTTCTCAAAATTTAAACGAGTCAAACAGTAATGTAACATCTTTGATGCCTGAAGAGTATATGACAATCGAGGGAAATAGTACAGAATTGTACAGCAACTTCACAACAGATGGGTTTGAGATGGCAAATGAAACAACAACAAATGTTAGTACTGGAATAGAATGTAGAGAAGGTAAGGAATGCTTTTTATAATTTGTTTATTTTCAAACTTTTGAATGAAAAAAGTTAATCATCCTCATCTAGTTATACATTGGAGAGTAGGAAAGTTTTTATGAGAAATCAGTTTACGCTTTAATTAATTTGATTGTGAAGATATATATAACCATCCATTATTATTACCAACAAAGGATAAAGTTTCTAGCTATCTTTGTTGTATTATACGTTTATTAAGACAATACTAGTAACTAAAGTAATAGGCACTCTGTTTATGAAATAATTAAATTAATGAAGTTACCATCAAGTAACTCCATATAGAAGCTTTCAGGAAAAACGTTTTTCCAACGAAGAAATTAAAAATCTTAACAACTACATTGATTAGCCTTAAGTGATGGTGCAAGAGCATCTATTTCACTTGTAGTTGGTCATAATATGATTGTTCTGATGCACTATTTTATTCTCTTTAAAACTTTTTCCTGCTCTTGATATTAATTCACATTTTAAGTAATGAATTCTTTTAATCTGATAATATTTAAGTATATCTAGATTGAGAGTTCTTTTTAAAACCTTTCAGATCAATTTTTGTGCATGTCTACAAATGATTGTCTGAATAGGACACTTATCTGTGATGGAATCATTGATTGCCCTGATGGTGTTGATGAATTTAGCTGTAAGTATATCTTGATAGACTTCTTTTTTCTGATACTACTTCTCTATTTGGAATGTTCTTCAATCAGTTTTAAGTTTCATAAACTTAACATTTTATTCATAGAACATCACCATAGTGCTGTTACATTATAAAATTGTTCTTATGATCTATCTATAGTTGGGGCAAACCTAACCAGGCATTGTAGTAATGCTGTGATTAGCATCTGCACAGGGGCGTGCATAGAAATTTTGGGGCTCGTAACAAAAGACTTATGGGCTCCCTCCATATTGTTTACCCCTAGATTTCACCCCTCATTTTAAAAATATTGGGTCTACTTCAGGCTCAGGCTTGGGCCAAAAGATCTCTCTTCTCCCCCCCCCCCCCCATGCATGCCTCTGCATCTGCATAGCCTTCACAATGCTGCCAGGATCAGTTTGCCCCAACTCTAGGCTTCCTTTTGAACATTGTTTTTAATGTAGTTATTAAAAGCATAATAATAAAATTAATGTGTTTTGAGCTAAAATGCTTGCGGCATTAACCTTTAAAGGAATTAAAGTAGAGTTCTATTTTTGCTTTTAATCACATGTTTCATGTCATAGGTCATGAAAGCTGTCAGTCTAACTTCATGTGTTCAAACACAAGCTCACGTTGTATCATGAGCGATGCGAGATGTGATGGTATTTGGGACTGTGAAAATGGAACTGATGAAGACAATTGTAGTAAGTTAATATTTCAAGGCTTCAATGGTTTTTACATTTTTAAGATCAAAAGAATATTTTTTATTCATTATTTTATTTGTTTTTTGGTTTGTTGTCCCAGCTTCTTTTTTTTTTGCAAATGTGGCAGTGCATTTTAATCCTTAGGATTCTTACTAAAAGGAAGGAGGAGGTAATAAACCTAACATGTAATAAACAAAAACTGAGTTATGTTAATTTATTTTAGTTAATGTGTTAGACGTAAGAAAATAATAAACTGAACTATTGAGTTATAATTTTAAGCTTTTGAATTTATAGGAAAATAAATCATGCCGCTGAAAAAAAATAGCACATTAATAGGGGGAAAAGTAAGAGGTTAAACATTTTTGCAAAAATAATGTCACACTGGATTTTTTTATTATTTACTGACTTGGACAAGTTAATAAAAATAGAAATTTATACTTTGTTTTGAAAGTATTATTTTCTCTTAGCCCCTACAGAATGTGCTAAGCATGAGGTGATGTGCTTAGATGGAAGCAAATGTATCAAACCAGGTCATATATGTGATTGGAACTACAATTGTAATGACAGAAGTGATGAGGTTGGCTGTGGTATGCTAGTTTTGTTTCTTCGTTTTTGTTCAATGATAAGTTTGTATTTTTAACAATGTCTGTGAAAATTTAGACTGACCTTTTTTTTTTAGTTGAAAGAACAACATGTGAATCAAACGGTAAATTCTTTTGTAACGATGGCTTATGTATTCCATGGTCTTTGAAGTGTGACGGTGAATTTGATTGCAAAGACAAAGAAGACGAAGGAAATTGCAGTAAGAGTTTTGAAATTCATTAGCTACATTATCAATTAACTTTTTTTATGTGTGTGTGAAGTGCTTGTATTTGGTGTGAATATATATTTTGTCGCTGTCTTTCATAATCCAATTACTTTATGGAAATATATTTGAATGAAACAAATAAGTCTTACAGCTGTTTTTCCAGAGACAAATATGCAAGCTATTTCAGCCTCAGTTTCCAAAATTTTTATTCCATTATAGATTAGGATGCTCCTCAAGCATATAACCCTTGAGATTGTATGTTAAATTCATATTTGGCCACTGTCATGTTTTTCCATTACAATGGACATGTTTTGTCCATTATTTAACAGAAAGGTTTGTCCTTGATGAATTTTGTTCATGCTAGATTGCATGTTTTGCATGGAAACCAATTTTGATTACCTTATATCACCAGGAATTGGAAATCACTAGTCTTATTTTAGACACCTTGATTCCCCATCTCCCATGCCTTTGATGTAAAAATTCTGGATTTTGTCATAGTTTATCGGAATGAAATTAATATTCATGCAACATACACATTGTCTTTCTCAAGAACAGTGGTGTACTTTCCCCTAATACGACAAAAAACACCCCCTAAAAGTTTCAATGGTGCACCTGGCCCTCTTCTTGGGCACCCCTGAAATTCAAATATTATGGATGGAAAGAAAAATCTTATGTGACTGTGATTTACATGGATCAGTTTATCAAAAAAGTAATAGTTATTCATAGTATTTACTTGTGCCATACATAAAAAAGCTAAATGTAATCTTTCCAAAATTTTAAATGGTAACCAAGAATTTGACTTTTTTAGCATGCTTGAGTGACGAATTTCAATGCAATGATGGGAAATGTCTAAAAAGTTCCATGCGTTGTGATGGTCACCAAGATTGCCATGATGCTGATGATGAGATGGGTTGTGTCAATGTGGACTCACAGCATATTGTAACAACTTATGAGTCATATTCTGGTACTTGGGCTTTGCTGTGTGCTGAAGATTGGAAACTGGATGATGGACAGTATTTGTGCCAAGAACTTGGTTTTGGGTAAGAAAATGCCACTTGTGTCTCGTCTTCATTTTAATTCAATTAAAATAAAGTGATTTATCATATTGAATATAAAAAGAAATATACTTAAGATTTTATGAACAGCACATTAAGCTACCATTTTAAGGACAATGAGCTGGACAATAAGTTTTTAGACATAGAAAAAACTTTAAACTTCCAAAATTAATCAGGCAATATCACTTTTAGGACTATATGAAATAAATTAGAATTTAAAATCAAGAGGGAAAAAAAAAGAAATCATGTTTATCATTCAAAGAACTTTATTGTGTCTGGAGGCAGTGGTGCAAAGGGGATTGCTTAATTGAACTCAAGTTGTCATTGAATTAGCAGAGGAAAGCTCTGCTCAACTGGGCTTTGTCAGTTGGAAAAATATCTTTTCATCCCCCCCCCCCCCAATGTAGTTTTTTATTACATATTTCATCTATTTAGCACGCAACTTGAGGACTGCCAAACTTGCTGGGTGGTCAATTTAAGAGATCATTTAAAGAGGATTAACTGTCCATATTTTGTTTTCAAACTTTTTTCTTATACTTATTTTTTTTTAAAACTACTCTTTATTTATGTTTTCAGCAGATCATATTTTCTTTCATTGAAAATGAAACCCTTTCTATTGTTATATATTTTTCTTTTTAATTTTCAAATATTGAATTGCATTTACAGCAGCAATTTTGTATGCTTTCAGTCATGCTTTGAAAACGGAAAAAGTCCATGTGTCTTTCAATGGCACATGGATGGCAATGAGAAGAGAAAACTTAACTGATTCATCTCTTTGGACAGAACGAGTCTCTTTTGTTGAAAGTTGCACCAGTGGTTTAGCAGCAGCTGTAGAGTGTCAGAAATTTGGTAAGTTTGCACTACTGCTTTTGATTTTTGCTATGAACATTCAAAACCTATGATTTTCTTCTCATTATCTTTTAATCTTCACTGAAGAAAGCTAAATTCTGTAGTCCACCTCTTTACTGTTGGCGCTTGGAAAACTACAAAAATCAATTGTTTTATATACACAAGTTTCTTGCAAAGTTGTAGATAAACAGCAATTCTTCACAATGAAAACTTGTTTTTTCATTGCTTGGTTTAACCAATTCTTGCTTTTCTTATTTTCAATTGGTTTTGAAATTGATCCATTTGTAAACAAACGCCAACAATTGTGTGCTAGACTATACTATATACTTTTTACTCACTATACAGTAGTAAATACAGTGATGCCCCCCTAAGTTAAACACTTTTGGTGTTGCTAGATATTGATCATGCGCTAAGTGGAGATCCCGTCTGATAAAAATTGCAATAGGTGTACACCCTTTGCCCCTCCTCCAGTGGCATAACCAAAGGAGTGGACAAAGGGGTCATACCCTCCCTCTCCCATGAAGCAGCAAAATAATGTGTATGAATGCACATGCGAGGGCCTAAAATTGCATTGCGCTTTTCAACCATTTATTTCGAAAATTTTCAAATAAACCCCACCCTCCGCAGCATTTATTTTCCTCCATAACACTGCCCCCTCTCCTTACACACATTGGAAAATTTTGAAATGACAGGCCTTCAATTGATTAATATTGTTTAAACATCTCCAGACGTTTTCTAAATTTAAAAGCAAATTTGCTATCAGGGAATTCAGTTAGCCGTATTTTTTCAGGAAGCAGAGTCTATTTAGTTAAATATAAAGTGTAGATATTGTATGTTAAAAGTCACGTGCATATAGAAAAAAAGGGACTGAAATGGATATCAAGAAACCTAATTTATAAACTTTATTTTGAGAAACGTTCAATCAGACCTGTTTTTGCATTTCAGTTGTTTGCTAATTCTGTGTCTTGCACAGGTAGTTTGTTTCACCAAAAATACCTTGAATATTGTTTTCTAACCAATTACCAAAAACTTAATACCCGCAGAGCAGAGGGTTTTTATGGCTCTGGCCATAAAAAAAAATTATCTGCAAGCTACCACTAAGTCATACATGTGGTCAAGTTGTTAAAGCCCTTGACTTTCACCCAGGCAACCCGGGTTCATTCCTTGGCATGGGAAGAATTTACCTCTTCCTCTTCTCCTGAACTGTATGATAATCCTAAGCCTTTACTCTGAAAGGCGGAAACTTTTTTCAGAAAAGTAGTTTATAAACTACAAGCTATAGGGAAGAACAATAAATAAAATATTTTTAACAAAAATAAAATTTTTAGTACAAAATAAGTCCCAGTATTTATATTATTTATATATTTTTTTAATTCCTCTCTTTTGTATTGCATATTCATCAATTAATAAATGTATTTGAGGATTTTATAATTCTTGAAACATATTTCAGTTTGCGGAGAATATTCAGGGCTGTTACATCGCAGGCGAAAGAGAGAAGCTCTTTCTTCATCGTCAATTCAATGGCCATTTATCGGATATGCTTCTACCTACCATTCAAAGAGAGGATGCCTTGCTGAAATTCTGACTCCAATTTGGCTGATAACATCTGCTGACTGTCTCTTATCTATTAGGTAACTAATTTGTTTCTGTGATATTAACATGTGATGTGATGTACCATTGGTGTGCCACTCATGGCAGTGGTCAAAAAGTTGGTAAAGAAATACATATTTAAGTAGTTTTGCAAAAACTCAATACGTATTATTCACATCTCAAAAAGTTCAGAAATAACACAGACATTTGACTCCGTCAAAAAAGCAAGTTCTTCTAATGAAAGTAATACAGAATAAAATATAAAGGAGAATTGAAGCTATTGCGTTATAGTAAAAATTCACTAACAAAAATTTTAAATGTAAAAAAGAAAATTTTAAATACGAATATTTTTTTTAAATAGATGTATGTAATGAGCATACTATTGAAAAAGAAACATGTCAGGTTTAACCAATTAAACTGAACTATTACATGAAAAAAATTATGTAGATAATTCTGTCCAAGAAGTAATGCATTTTTGGGGGGAAATAATATCCATTAAGACAAAGTATTGTTTAACTTAATTGTAATTTAAACATCTTAGCAAAAAATTTTAATAATACTAAGTTAAGTATCGTCGAGCTTGTTTCCTCTCTTGAATCTTGTTGTTGTTTTTTTTTAATTAATTTATATTTTATTTGAGCAAAAAACAATGAGCTTTGCTTCATTTTCATAATTGAGATAGTATTTTTGCATTTTCAAAAAATGCGACCGTAGCAGAAGCTGTTGTAAGCACTGTATTCATACTCCCTCTTAGACACTGAAATTTATTTTGGGTTCACCCCCTAAAAGGTATTATCTGGGTGCAGTGCACTTAGACCACACCCAGAGTAGGCTGTGTTCCTTAGTGATGCTACTTTTTACATCTATATCTGTGTATGTCGATAGTATAAAGATTTTACTTTTCATACAAAAGTTCTTGTGTTATTATTTTTCAGCAAAGCACCACATAATGGTTCTGACTGGTATGTGAGAACAAACCTTGGCAGAAACCTAGACATGGACACAGCCCAAAACCATGAAGTCCTCAGGATTGTCACTCATCCTCATTCATCTAAGTACAGATCACTAACCTTACGTGATTATGATGTAGCACTCATCAGGCTCAAACACGCTCTTGTTTTTGTCACAGACAAAATAGGTGCCATTTGTCCACCAGATGAACAGGTTCCTTCAGGAATTACTTGTTTCTCTGGTGTGCTGGGATCAGAAAAACCTAGAGGTGAGGATTTTCTTCAATTTTCCCTTTAACTAAAACTTACATTATTTCAAAAGAAAAAATGTTTACAATATCCTTGTGTTACTACATTGTAATAATAGTAATAATAATTGGAAAAGAAGAAGATCTATAGAAACTTTTTGTTTATAATTAAGTTTAAGAAATTTGTACAGAATGTGTCTCCTAATGTTATCCTATGCAAGATGACTCCTAGTTATTGGAAAAGTTTCTTTTGGTTTGTTTTCGATTAGTTGAACTATATATATATATATATATATATATATATATATATATATATAAGCCCAACGTTTGGTGTGGAGTCCATACATTCATACATGATTGCAAAAACATCTTTAAATACTTGAAGTTTTGACTGTACTGTAATTTGGAAAATTTCCTTATTCTAGCTCCCCCACCTCAGTCGTTGACAATTAACAGCCTGGCTTTGCAAATAATTGACAGAAAAAACTGTAATACTGTTGATCATTATCATGGTGAGATTAACTCAAGGATGATCTGCACTCAAAGTAGTGAAGGCCATGTTATTTGTGATGTAAGTAATTTTATGTTTTTTTGAAAGATGTTTAGTGCAGTAGAACCTTGATTATGCAATACTCTTAACTGTGTATTATGTTTAAAGTTAAAAATCACAAAAATACATTTCACTGTATTATTTAACAATACAATAAAGATGGAAGTTTACTATATTATGTCCTATTAAATGTACATTGCATTTTAAAAGTTGTGTGGCATTTGCTAAACAGATTCGTTCAAAATGGGGTTCTTTAATTCCGTCAAAAGTACGACTTTTAGTCGCTGAAATTGATAGAATGAGTAGAAAAAATAACATGGACCCAGAAAATACTTTCACTTTCCCAACAGTTATTTTTTAATAAATTTTTTAAAATGTCCGATTTTGAAAACAAGGCGTGGTCTTGATGATGTCACAAATGATGCAATTTGGCGCATCTTTCTTTCGCGTTTCCACGTTATGATAATCAAGAAGCGAATTAAATATTGCATTTTATGCTTGTTATCAACCCTATTTAGCTCGGTCAAAATAGACCAAAAAAAAGCGAAAGTTCAGAAAAATTCCCATAAAGCTGAAAATTGGTACAGACCTTAAGAACATCATTATATATGAAATGTCAAAAGTCCTCATCGATCCGAGTGGAGCTAAAAATTTTATGCAAGGTCAAACATCAAAAAATCAATTTTTCATATATATCTCTTAAACGATAATTGTTAGCAAAAAATGGAGGTTACAAAGTTTGAAAGGTATGCAATTGTGTACAAACAAGTGGGGATTCCGAGGATGGGTCATGGGGGTCATACCTTCCACCCTAAAGCTACTAAATATAGGTTAAAATGGCATTGGAGACATATTTAAAAAAAAAAAAATCCCTTAGACCCCTTATTTGTACCCCTAATTGGTACTTTGACTATGAAATTAACACAAATATAGTTAAGGACAACACTAAAGTGAAGTGTCAGAAGTCCCCATCGATCCCGGTGGAGCTAAAAAATTTCATTCAAGGTCAAAGGTCAAAAACCGATTTTTCGCAACTATCTCTTAAACGGTAAGTGTTATTGTAAAAATAGGGGATACAAAGATTGAAAATTAATAGATAATTAATAGATAATTCTGCAGAAACGGGAGGGGATTCAGCGGATGGGCCAAGGGGTCATACCCACCTCTCCCTAAAGCGATAAAACAAAGTCTAAAACTGCAGTTCAAGGACTCAAATTTCTAAAAATTCACCCTAAAATCCCAATTTTTGTCCAAATATTGCACTTTGACTATGAAATTACCATAGAAATAATTAGAGACATCATTATAAACGAAATTTCATACGTTCCCAACGAATCCCAGTGGAGCTAAATGTTTTATTCAAGGTCGAAGCTCAGAAAATCAATTTTTCACAAATATCTCTTAAACAGTAAGTGTCTTAAAATAAAGGATACAAAGTTTGAAAACTATGAATTTATGTACATACAAGCGGAGATTTAGAAGCTGTGCCTTGGTTCTCTTACCCCCCAGCCCTCCTCCCCCGTAAGCGACAAAATTAAAGCTGCATTTTGATGACATATTTCGTTGACCTTAAACCCCCTATTTGTGCTCTAAAATTACTTTGATCCCTTTCTGATAACGAGTACTTCCAAAACCAGAAACTGGATCTGCCCTAGGTGTTGAAAAAGCCCAATATTTGTGCCCCCCCCCCCCCAATAAATGATAACATTCATAAGGTATCACAGTTTTTGAAACTTGGAAATAGTATGAAGCTCCTTTTCTTTCTTTCGAGTGACCTCGAGAAACTACACTTGACCGCTATGCCTATCCCCTCTTACGATTCACACCCCCCCCCCTTCAAATTGAAAAGATCAAATTACATTCAGGGGAGAGTGGATGCGCTTAGATTCCTTTGTATGAGCAAAGTCAGTCGCACAAGTGCTCCTATTAACAGGGAGTGATTTTTTGTTGTGAAAAATCGGGTTTATTGATACTATTTTTGATATGAATACGTACCCTTAACAAATAATTCTTCAAAGATGCCGCAAGATTGCTTCATTTTCAATAAATCTTTGACTGACGGTGAAATTGTTACTGTTGAACGCGGACTAAAATCTATAATTGATTCAAGTAGTGCAAGGAACGATGGGTTTGTTGAATACTTGAAAGACAAACAGTCGGTGGATCAGTTCAGTGTCGCAAAATGTACACCCGAAAGTGGGCATTGCGGCAGCTATAAGACAACAAAAGACAGAGGCCAGTACATCTCTGAGTAGTCCACCTCGTACTAGAGTCCTATCAGGTGAGACAACATTTTGTTTTAAAAACTGTTGCTTATTTTGTGGTGGTGAAGCAAATGAAGAGACTGAGAAGAAAAAACAGCAGAATATACGGCGTAGAATTTGTCAAGTTGCTACTCTTTCCTTTAAAGATAATATTCTAAAGATTGCACATAATCGTTCAGATGACGTAGCAAAAATTGTTATTGCACGCATACAATATGAATACGATTTAGTTGCTGCTGAGGCGGAGTACCATTCTAATTGCTACACTTCATTTCTAAAGCGTTCTGTAGGTAAAGCAGGTCGTCCTGAAAATCCCGCTGTTACTATGGCGATGACAGAAATATTTGATTATATTGAAAATAATGATGATTGTCAGTTTTCACTGTAAGAATTAAAAAATATTTGTAAAACTGAAATCCCAGATGATAAAACAATCAAAAACAGATTAAAGTTAAGGTATTGCAATAGAATGATAATAACCGAGAAACGTGGAAGTTTAGCAATGATTTGTTTACACTCAGCACGATATACTGAACAAAGCTTGGTACGAAAATAAAAAAAAAACAGCAAAAGAGGAAAGATTTAGGGTACTAAAGACTGCGGCAGAAATTATTCAAGAAGATATCCAATCCGTCGTGTGCAACACTAACAATTATCCCCCGCCATGTCAAATGTTTGAAAATATTAATAGTGACATTCCGGAGTCATTGACTTATTAAAGTCAGAACAAACAACGTAAGTAGAAGCACAAATTTGTAAATTACAGCAGACACGTGTTTCGGCGTTATAGGGAACGCCTTTTTCAATGCAAAAAATAATGAGCTTATGGATGAAAAGACATCCGACAAAAGCCAAGAGCAGATAAGCATGCAGCTTAAAAGATAAAAACAGCGGATTAGCCAAACACCAATGACAAAGTTATAAACCGATCAGGAACCAATAGGAATGCAAGCAAAGGCCAAGAGCTTTCTCTTAGGTACGAACCCAGAAAGAAAGAATTCATTGGACAAGGATTAAGCCGAAGCTTAAACAAAAAGAAAAGAAATTGTCAGTAACCGTGAACCGCAAGAAAGGAAAAGCAGAATGGAAAACCATGAAATAAAATAAACAGAAACAAAAAACATTCGAAAAAAAGGAAAAATAAAGATAAATAGAAGAAAATTGGGGGGGGGGGGGGGTGTCAATCAAGACAAAAAGGTAAAAATAAACAAAGGAAGATAGATAAAAATGAGTGGGAAAAAAGGGGAGTATTAAAGATATGGGAGCCAAATGTTAGAAAAATATGGAACTGAACTGAGATCGTTAACTAAGTTAGAACTGTTCCTCAAAATATGAAAGGATTCCCAAAAGTCAAGATCTGATGAATTGGGGCATTTTTGGATAATCTGATAGGAGTTAAAATCAAAAGAGTGATTCGAATCCCAACAATGTTGAGCAATACTAGACTTATTTAATTGTTGTTTTTTCACATAATTTTGATGCTCTTTCAAGCGAATTTTTAAAGCACGCCGAGTCTGTCCACTATAGGCAAGTTTACAACTACAATTAATTCTATAAATTCCACAACAATTAAGAGGGTGAATAGGATCTTTAAGAGAAGAGAATGAAAGTTTATTAATAGGAGAGAACACCACCTGGAATTGGAAACGTTTTAGAATCTTAGCAACCTGATAGCTTACAGATGGAAAGAATGGCAAAACAACCAAATTCTTTCTGATGAAGGTTCGGTTAAGAACATTAGTTTGGGATTTATTTGAAAGTTTTTTATAAATGGAATCAATCAAAGTTGGCGGATAGTCTCTATCAATTGCCACAGCTTTAAGATAATTAAGTTCCACTTTAAGAAGTTCCGACGAAGAACAAAAATTAATTGCGCGATAAACAAAAGAATTGAAAGCAGAATATTTTTGATTTGGAGGATGAGACGATAGTCTGTGAGGAGGTAAACAGACAGCATTGTTATCTTATCATTGACTTATTTTTTGGAGCAAATTATCTTAAAAAGAAAACGATCTGAATTGGAACATTTGAAATTAATATGTACTAGTGTCAGCCACTGTATTATGGCAGCTGTTCGTCCTAGATCTTTCATCTCGATATTACAATTGGGTCTCTCAGTTTTTTTTCATCAACGATTTGGATCTAGACGTTTGATACAAATTTTCTCGTCGTTTAATTTAAGTGCTTCGTATAATGATACTATGGCGTATAAGGCGGCTACAGTTTTTAACCATCAGACACATCTTGTATCACCAGAAACCGGGACATTTATTCAATACGCAGCAGACAATGCTGGTATCGACGTACGCACTTTAGATGGCCATAACACTCTACACATAATGGGCATAATCCAAATTATTACTCCTAGAAGTTCAGTTTTAGCAGAAGATCCTTTATCGCGAATGAAACAAATTATTTCAGCGAAAGATTTTGCAGAAAAAGCTCATATTCCAACACAAGAGTATCACAATAATGGTGTAGTAGGATATAGTAAAATAACTGCTCAGAATTTTGCTTATGAAAGTGATACAACTTCTTTCTTACTCCGGAAAATAGATTTGTTATGGTTGTATGGGAAATGGAATAATTTATCGCTATCAGGTTGGAACGGTTATATTGAAGGTTTAACAAAGAATAATATGGATTTTTCAATGTCTGGAATTTTGTTCTTACCATTTATTCACCAACCTGCAAATGACTACAATAGTATATACACTACTTTACTTTGTGCTTTGGAGAATACAAAGCATTACCTGTTACTTTTGATCAACCTTTGTATGCAAAGGCTAGAGAAATTGTTGCTGCTGCACCTGAAGAATCTGATTAGGGATAATAGGTACTGAGAGGCATCTTATATCCGTTAAATAAGGGATAATGTTGTACTTGTTTCACCATTTTCACATAATTTGAACCAGAAAGAGTTGAACTTCATATAAAAACGTCTTTTCAACATATTGTATAATTTACAAATTAATAATGCGCTTTTTATAATAACAGTTATGTTTTGAAATAATTGCAAAATAAAAAAAAAAAACATTTTTTGACCTTTGACCGTGCATAAAATGTTTATATTAAGTGGGATCGGTGGGGATTTTTTATATTTTATTTATAATTGTGTATTTTGTGTCTCTGCCAATTTTCAGCTCTATGTGAATTTTTCCGAATTTTTATGTTTTTTTTTGTTTATTTTGACCTTTGACCTTCCATAAAATTTTTAGTTCAAGTGGAATCGATGGGAATTTTTCATATATCATTCACAATGATGCATTTAAGGTCTGTACCAATTTTCAGCACTGTATGAATGTTTTCAATTTAAAAAAAAAAAATTCAATTTTGACCTTTGACCTTGCATAAAATTTTTAGCTCCACTCGGATCGATGAGGACTTTTGACATTTCACTTATAATGATGTTCTTAAGGTTTGTACCAATTTTCAGCTTTATGGGAATTTTTCCGAACTCGAATGTCTATTTTGACCGGGCTAATTGTTGCCAATACACATGAGTAAAGATGCGAATTAAATATTTTTCTCCATGAATCGCAACACTGAATGGCATTTCATCATTTGTGATGTTACATGACAGAAACGTAAACAATGAAAGCGCACTGATTTAAGTAATATTTTTAAAATATTAAACGAACAAATTATTTAAAAAATGGTCAGATCCTATATTTTTAAGCATGCTCTTTCAGAAAAAAATACTTTTAAAATTTTGGAAACGACCCCATTACAGTAATATATGGAAAAACATCATGTGTTGCAGTCAGTTTGTGAATATGAATGTGTTTAAAGCCAGAGTTAAATTTCTTCTATCACCAGATAGCCAGTTTGAGTACCCCTTTTATCTGGAATTTTTGATTTACCGAAGGAAGACCAGTCTCGGTCATTTCAGCTAATCAAAGTTCTTCTGTAATCTGATTTTTTTTTTAACTAGAAAAAACTGCTTTTGCAGTTTAACCTTGAAATTACTGACAAAAATCATTTCAATATGCAACAAATATTTACTTCAAAATATTTTCTGCATAAATTACTCATTTTTCCCTAACAATGGACCATTTTGTATTATTGACAATCATGATGGCATTTCATAAATCCGTAGAAAAATCTTCTTGGTTGTACATGTCACTGAAGGTCTATCCTTAATTTTCTAACAGAAACTTAGTCTTGATTTATTTAAATAGGAAGTAATGATATTGTGTATGTAATATTTGCGTGCAAATGAAAGTAATGAAGCCATGAAACATTAAGTGTTTTGTAAATTTTATTTAAATGCAAATCAAATTTAGCTTAAAACATGTAACATTGTCTTTGTAAGATTATATTTAAGAAACTGAAATAGGTATTATCTGTAAATTAAAAGCACTATTTGCAGAAATATATTGAAATCCTTTAAGAGTTCTCTATCAAGGTTTTTCTTTTTTTCTTTTTTTTTTAATCAATGTTGCTTAACCTACTAACTTCTGCTCTATCTCTTCTAGAAAGTAAAGTATATGTGAGTTGTATTCAACTCCTTTAATAATCAATACGTTAAAAGGTAATATTTTATTATTTGTTGCTGGGACGGGTTGCAGTGATAGTGGCCTGAGTCAAAAAATATGTACAATGGGTTAAGCATAGATTTGTGGGTTTTTTTAGTTCATCGGTTAAGTGTAGCATTTGTGCAAAAAAGGATTGTACCCAAGAGAGTGCAAAAATTGCCCACCAACTTGAACTGCTATTGAAGTGAAAATGATGGAAGTGTAATTCGGTTTCCGTGCCGTTGATTGGACCATTAGTCCAGCAGCCTAAGTTTTCTGCGAAGGGGAACATCCATTAGTTCATAACACTCCTTCAGTGTTTGATTTGACTTTATAATAGTAAACCCTTCATAATTGTAGAATGACAGTGGTGTGAGGCATTTAAAGTTACTTTAAAACAAGTTACAGGTAACTTCTGATAACAGTAACTGGTATCGGAAGTTACCTGTAACTTGATGCAGAGTTAAAAGATAGTACCTATTTCTAAATACAAAATTTTCTCTTAAAGCTAAAATTCATGCAGTTTAGATATTTTTTTTTTTTTTACTTTTTGCAGATATTTTACAAAATTTTCAGTTACTTGAAACTATGTAAAAATGGCTTACACCACTCTCATGCTAACCATCCTATTTGAGCTAATAGTAAGAAAGTGCATCGCACATTTTTAAATTATCAATTAAATCTTGAAAAGCTACTAAATTGATCTTAATTTTTAGTAAAGTATGCTACATTTCTGCTTTTATTTTATAAAATTTTGCATCTTTTTTTCAAGTAACAGATTGGTCATTAAGTATCTCATGTTATATCTTGAACATTTCTTTTATAGAATGATGAAGGAACGCCTTTGATGTGTTTATCGGGCATTACCAAATGGTTTCTTGCCGGAATGCTCACTTATGAACGTTACTGTGATGTTTACAATAAACATCCTGCTGTTTTCTCAAACTTATTTGCTATGAGGAATTTTCTAGATAAAGTGACTGGACAGAAGCAGTATGAAATCCCATATGACAGCAATGTATATGTAATTATACCTCCTACAACTCCTAGTCCAACATTACCAGAAACCACAACAGAAATGCTCTCCACAACATTTGGTAGTGATGCTGAATTTAAGATGGCAACATTGACTGATGAATATGAGTCGGCCAACATGACAAATGTTACTGAGGAAGCTGAAATGACCTTACCAACTGCTGAATTTGGTGAAAATTTTACTGAAACAGTTCCTGAAGAAATGCTGGAAATAACAACAATATCAGATGCGGAACTAGTTGAAAATACAACTCTGAAAGCTTTTGTTGAACTTAATGTCTCAACAACAAAATTTTCGGAAGAATTTGGTGCAGAAGAAAATGTTACTTCACTAACAGTAATTAACTTGTCAGAAGATAATTTGATGAACACTACCACAACTGTTAGCTCATTGGATATTTCTGAGACTGTTACAGGACCTACCAATGATACAACTGAAATTCTGAGCAGAACTATTTCTTCTCAAGATTCCAAGAGTGAACTGTTGCAGGATAGCAGCTTTGAAACAAAGACCAATGACTCTTTAATTTCGCCAAATGACACATTAAGTGAAATAAGTCTGAATGCTACTGATGTGTTTGCATTCGAAAATATTACAACCTCTAATGAAAGCATGATACATGATGAAACAACTCCATATTATGAAACTGTTGTTACTTCAAGCAATTCTGATGATAAAGTACCTAAAGCAGAGCTCCTATCCCTAACAACTGAGTATGCAATCCCAACTGAACTGCAATCCATAAATCTCCAAAATGATTCAACAGCTGCAATAGAAAACATTTCAGACATTTCTGAAACCACATTTTCTCCTAAAAGTGTTGGTTCTGAATCTTTAGAAACACATACTGCATCTGAAGAAACAACAGCTCCATATAACGTTGAAGACACAACTTCAGTAGCTAATTTTACCGATACTAATATCACAGAAATAGCACATACTGATTCAATTACGTTTGAAATGGCTGGAGAACCTTACTCTGACCTTGAATTTTCTGTGTTTGGTGATTCAGAAGGTATCAAAGTTCACTATTCTCCAATGTTAGAAAATAAAACTGCTTTGAACGATTCTGATGAATACATATCAAAAGGAAGAAATTTTGAAGTTCTGCCAATGTCTAATATTTCAGGGAGCATAGAGATGATAACTGGAGAATTGCCAACTGTGTCAGAAACATTATCCAATGATTTTAATAAAAGTGAAGAACTTGATTCCTTGGGGAATGTAACCAAAGTTATTGAAGATAATCTATTGGTCACCACAGTTGAAAGTGGTGAATCTTTTACTGCTTCTGAAACACCTCCTGAAAGCAGTACATTGATTACTAGCACGGAAACTCCAGTTGTTGTTGAACAACCAGTAGAAGCTTTGGGCAATGAAAGTACGCACATATCAGAAATTATGTTAACAACAGAACTTGTCCCTATTGGAAAAAATATTACAAACATTGAGAAAACTCTCACAACAGAAAAAAGTGCAATGGTAAAAGATGGATTTGCTAAAGAAGGAAACAAATCATCTTATGTTCAAGGCATGACATTCTCTGCTGAGGAAACAACAAACATGGATATAGGTGAAATTGAATCTATCACTACAGTTCAAAGTATAGTGGAAACTAATCAGTCAGCCGTTTCAACTAGTGTACTGACAGATGGTACAAATGCATCTAACACAGGTAAAGCCAGTATTTCTGGTGAAGAGTTATTTACAACAATTGAGCCTGTCCTAGAATTTGATACATTTATGCCAGCAAATGAAAGTTTGTTCAGCAATGAGAGTTCTGCAAAATATTTCGGAAAATATATTGAAGATGAAGAGTTGATTTCAGAGAAAGATGTCAAGTCGGAAATCAATACGACTTCAGGGAGAAGTGCTGATACAGAAGCTTTTGACGTCACGCCTTATAATAATAATAGTGAGAAAAGTTCCGATGAAAATTTTACAACTGAAGCAAGTGTGAATGTAAATATCATGCCTGGCGATAGTGCTGAAAATTTTACGGTAGAAGAATATCTGATTCCTGGAATAGAATTGGATTCTATTTTTAATGATACAGGTATTTTAAATCTTAGCATAAGTTTTACAACATTCTCAATATATTATTTGTCTTGAACTTTTCCCATGTTTATTAAAATACTGCAACCAAAACTCTTCACCTTTAAAGGTATCACATTTTTTTTTTAAATTAAAAAAATATATATATAAATACTTTTTTAAAAAAATAGGTATTTTGTTAAATTTTAGGGATCTTTAAGTAACATTTTTTTCAAAATAGACTCTCCATAAAATTACGTTAACCTTCAATAGCTTAAAAAATATCTCAACTATCTAAATTATTTTATTACATCACTTTTATAGACTTTGTTCTGGTCTCATGTTTTCTTTGTGTTTATTTTGTGTTAGGTAATCTTTTATTTATTTATTTACTTTCTATTTTACTAGTAGTACCCGCACAGAGATACTCATGCTAAGAAGTTAAAGGAAGTCCGTTGAACAAAAAAATCCACTCCTCCTGCCCCCTTCTGCTGTGAATTGATCATTTTTCTTCAACTAAAATGTGTACATACCTTTTCAAAAGACCTATTAAAGTCTCTCGAATTTAAAACTATGTCAAAACACATAAAAATATTAACAGGAGCTTTATAACTCAAAATAATCCTTCAACTACATAGTTCATTGCTTAACGCGACAAGCAGCCACGCTACAGTAAACGTGCCCTTTAGCAAGTGAAGCAGTTTTTTTCCTTTGCACTTGAAAGTGTTTTGCCAAATTAACTGCTATAATAAAAATGTTATAAAGCACAATCATAATTGAATAATAAGACAAATCAAATTATTTACTTAGATAAGTAACTATCTTCAGCTATAAGAACCAAAACAAACATTGAAGTAAGGAAAATAAATCCCAATAGAAAAATCCTACAAAATCAAATTATGTATTTAGCCATAGAAAAAAACGCATTCAAAATTCTGTTCGCTGATCACAACAGCGTAGCATGGGCAAGGTTCCTTGCAGCTATCGACACTGTCAGCCAGCGCCCTCTCAAATAGTTAACTTACCCCGCTATCTATTAGGAATTCATAAAACTAAACAATTAATTTCACATGTAATTTGCAATTACAAATATTTCGGTCAGTCTGATTTTAAAAAAATAGCCTATAGCCTTCTTCAATAAATGGACTATTCAACACAAAAAGAATTTTTCAATTAAAACCTGTAGTTCCTGAGATTAGCTTGTTCAAACAAACAAACTCTTCAGCTTTATATTATTAGTTAATAAGAAAAATAAGATAATGATATGTTTTTATATATATATATATATATATATATATATATTTTTTTTTTTTTTTTGTGAATCATTTTTAGCATCGTTTAGAAATTTTTCTGAAAAGTACCCTGGAGATTTGCCTCATGGCTGACTCGAACCTATGCCCAATGAATTGTGAAGCTCACACTTTCAGGTCAACCCACCATGGCTACGCACATTCTGCGTTCCAAGCATTTTATATTATAATATGAATTTTCCCGTTTTCATACCATTTTTACTTTCTTCTATATTTAATATATAGAAGAAAGTATTGGATTCGTGCAAATTTTCGAATTTCGAATTTTAACGTTTTGAGGTGTGCTGAGTCCATTTCGACTATTTTTGGAAAAAAGTCTGTTTGTCTGTGTGTGTGTCACGTCTGTATGTGACCAGTTTTTTGTGGCCACTCCTATTAGTCATAGCGTGATGTTATATAGCCTATAGCCTTCCTCAATGAATGGACTATTCAACACAAAAAGAATTTTTTAATTCGAACCAGTAGTTCATGAGATTAGCACGTTCAAACAAACAAACTCTACAGCTTTATATTATTAGTATACATTTGTTTATTCATTTTGATTTCTTAGTTTTCGTATATAAATGCAAAGCTCTTTTCTTTTAAATTAATTTTTCATTTTAAGGATATTAACTCCTGGTCACAAGACCACACCTACTCAACAGCCCAAATAAATTTGGGCCAACCACCGAGCATATAATTAACTATACTCATCTTTTGATTGACTAATTTATGGCAAACTAGTTCAAAAATTGTTTCTGTTATAGAATAGGAGCCCCATCTAGTCTTGGGCTAATTTTGTTGTTATACAGTGGTAGGTCTCTGATCAGGACTTTTTTATCCAAATTCTGTAACCAAGATCAAATGTGATTATAATCCACGAGAATGCTTGATTTTTGTGTGGCCAACATGTATAGCTATATAAAAATCTTCCCATTCCCCCACCCCTGGAACATTTTTGCTAAATGTACATACACACAGCATTTGAAGACATCATAATATTTTCAAAAATATCCAAAATTTTGATATATATCGGGTATCTTGATGTATATTCGATATTTTCAATCAGCAGAATCTAATGTCTTCAAAATAGTAAATGTAACCTCAAATCACTCTTTAATTATTATTGCAATATGTACACTTAAAATTAAGATTTCTTTCATTATTTTTTAATTAAGATTTTCATTACTTATATCTAATATTTAATTTTAGATTTTTATCAATTTTAATAGAGTTAATTTATCATTAACTGTTTTACTCTTTTTTCTTCTGTTTGCTACTTTTACAGTTGTATGATTCAGAAATAAACAATGCATTAGTTTTTGCACTGTCATAAGACATTTTCTATTTTTTCAGCCAGCGTTTAATATTTAATTTGGCACTTTCAATATGAATTAAAATTGTTACCTTTCTCATAATTTTATGAATATATAAAAAATATACATATATTAGATTACTTTGTTATATTAATGATGCATTAATACATCATAAAATATAGTACATACATTTTTAGTATAGTACATACATTTTTAATTAGGTTTAATAAATGAGCGATATTGCTATGATTATAATAATTTTGATATTGAAAATACCATAGTTGGAAAAATGAATATTAAAAATATCAAAACATCATGATATTTTCAAAATAAATATTGGATATATATCATGATATATATCGGCAAACCTTGCATACTCATATATTCAGTTTGCTACTTTTAAAATGTGATTTTAAAGGATTTTATATCATATTTTACTGAGTATAATATACTATAGCCAAGCTTAGAGAGTTGCTGCACCATTTGCATCCTCTGGACGACCCTGAATTCAGTGGCATATATAAGGGAAAGGGGGAGAGCTCTTTACCCCTTTAAAATGAATTAATGTAATTACTTCTAGAAAATAATTTTCTGAAGTTCCAAACGGCTCCAGAATACTACACTGAATGTACTCTCCTTGACAAAATTAATACATATGTATGTCTTTCAGCCTCTTAAATGCTTCATAATGCATTAGACACCTGTTTTCATGAAAAAAGAATATTTTTCGTAGAAAATTTACTTTTAACTAACACCGATGCTGAAGTATCTTGTCATGGTGCAAAGTGCACCATTGAAATTTTTATGGATGCTAATTTTAGGGGTATTTTTTCTTTTTTGAAGGAGATTCTTGCTCTTGTGCTGCACCTGTGATTTATATATGTATAGCCTTTTGTCAGATGCTTTTGTATCCAAAGCTCACACCTTTTTGCATTAAAAAAATGGGTTCCTTGCAACCACAAAACAAGTGTCTGCAATTTTTTGAAAATATTGATGCTATTGTGTATATTTGTCAAGTGATCCATATTTAACATCCAGGTATGAATATAAGAGGGAAAAAATGCCAAATTTCCTGTCAATGTGTAGAAAAGAGCAAATTTATGACTAAAAATTTAAATTTAGACCTCTTTGACTTTTTTTTTTTTAATTTCCAAAATTCAATCAGCGTAAACTTTCTGTTTCATGGAATTTCTGGCAAAAACCCTCCTATGCGAATTCCTCAGTATAAAAGGACCTTTGCGCTAAATTTGACGAAGATTAGGTGAAAACTGAACTTGTATAAGGAACCTACACCCCCACCCAAATACATCCATTTATATAAATGTAAATTAAGCATAGTTTTTTTATGCAAAAAACGTTAGTTTGAACAAATGAAACTGTACATATTTTTAAATATCAACCACTATTTTTTTAAAAAATTATGCTCCTCCCCCCCCCCCCCCTCTCCTTGTGCTTTACCTCTATAAAATGTTGTAGTTGATACTAGTGTATCATTTCTTTGAGAGAGAAAATTATGTGGTAGTATTTCAAAAAATTTTTGAGTTCTTCTCTTAATGATAAACTTTACATTTCATTGATGGCTTTAGGATTTGACCTACTATTTTGAAATGACCTACATGTTATAGTCACATAAAGTGTCTGAAAATATGATATTGTTTCTTGTTTTTGAGATGTATGACTTCTATACTTTTTGCATTCTTTTCTTTCAGATGGGTGTGGCATTTGGCAACAAGACAATAACGTAACAAATATTAACGGCATGAATTTCTTCAGTCATTGGCCAGCGCTTGGATTCTTGCAAATGATATCCGAACCAAAAATGTGTGCATCAACCGTGGTATCAGCACATCATGTCATAACTTCCCTAAATTGTCTCCTAGTCAGGTGAGGTTTTGTTTTTCATTAAAAGTAAATATTTTCTTCATTTATTTATGTTTTAAATGAATGTATATACTGCAAAATTGAACAGATTATAATGTGAATATACATCAAAATTTACTCTGAGGAAAGTGACATTCCCTATAAAAAATATGATACATGACTCGAAAATATAGTTTTATTTATTTTCTTTTTAATCCTAACGCAAAACTTTATAAATATGCAAAACTTGTTTATGAATATACAGCCTGTTCCTGTTGAACCTGCCAGACCTCTATTTTTATAACTATTAGTCCTACATAGATATTTCTAATTGCAAAATAAGATGCTGAGTTAAAACAGATTGTTTAAAGGCAAATACAAAATCTGGCTTTTTATGTGGCTTATATGCCCAAAAGTTATATTTAGAGAAATCACAAGCATAAAAATACAGAACAAATTTTTAAAATGCTCCCCCCCCCCCAATCGCCATCGCTGGTTTGGAGGACATAGTGCACATTTTACAAATAGAACACATGCCCCTCCTTAACTGGCTGGTGTCCCTAATACAGTAAAACCCCTCCTAATGGACACCCCTCAACTGCGGACAACTTTTAATTCCCCCGATTCCAAGGCAAATAACATTATTAAACCCCTGTCTTGTGAACACTCCTCTCTTAAGGACAAAAAAAGTTATCCCATTAGCGTCCGCATTCGAGGAGTTTTACTGTATTTGCCTATTTTCAGTTACTAGCAGTACCCTCAAGGGGCTATGCTTGACATGATTCTTATCATAGCAACGAGTAACTCTGTTTTATGCTCTACAATAGGTGGGAAATTATACAGTTGATCCAGAGAAAGTGGTGAGATTTGTGATCAATGATAAATCTTTACTAATAAGAAAGCTGAAAGTCTCTCTGTCCGGAGGATGTCTGTGGGATGTCTGTAGGATATCTGTGACGCGCATAGCGAATAGACCGTTCAGCCGATTTTCACGAAATTTGGCAAAGTTAGTTTGTAGCATGTGGGTGTGCACCTCGAAGCGATTTTTCGAAAATTCGATGTGGTTTTTTTTTCTATTCCAATTTTAAGAAAAAAACTATCATAAATTACAAAATTATCGTAACGTGGAACCGTAACATGGGCACATGCCAATTGGCGAGATACGAAATTATCATAACGTGGAACTATAACGTGGGTACAAGCCAATTGGTGGGAAAATTCACCATACATTATTTGTAAATATACAGGCGAACCAAAAGACCTTTTAATTTTTCTATCACGGGCAGAGCCGTGCGGGTGCCACTAGTAAAGAAATAAAGCAAAACAATTGAGCAATGCAGCTTTTAAAGTGCTATTTCTGGCACATGTTGAAGCACTGATTAGCACAGCTATTTACATTAGTGAAGAAAGAAACTTTATGTATTTTTTTAATTAATTTTCGCTCACCCGCTATCTCTGTTCTACCATCATTAATTTTGAAAGGATCATATTGTCAATTACCATTAGTTTTTTCATGCAATCCTTTTATTGTAGTTGATACATTCATTTACGTTGATACATATTAAAAAACAGTAAGGATTTAAAATTTGTAATTAAATTTTTTTATGCACTCTAATGAAGGAACTTGGAAATTTAAGTAAGAAATTATTTTTAAATGACTTTTTTTTTTTTTTTGGTAAATACCTTGTTGTAATTGCTTGAATTTTCTTTCGACAGAGATGATCAGCTGGATCCAAATAACTGGGTCTATGTGGGTGGATTGCATGATGAATCATCTTCTACAACTGATAGTCAGAGCCACCTAGTGATGAAAATTGTTCAGTATCCAGTGGAGAACTTTACATCTCCTTCTTTATTGTTCAACAAGGGTGACTTGGCGTTGGTGAGAATGAAAGATGAAATAAAGCAAAATCAATATTCCAAGCCTGCTTGTTTACCACTGCAGGATGTTCAAGCCAACGAAACATGCTTTGCAGTCGGATGGAGCAACGGTACTTTAGGTAATACAGTTCAAAAATATATAGCAGCTTATATTTTAAAGTGTCATATTATTTTTTAATTGTATTAAATTTGCTTTGTTCATTATTTTTGGAATAGCATGATTAGTCATTAAGGAAAAAGCTTTCTGAAAACTAAAAAACAGTATTTAAAATGTCAAAATCATAAGCGGCTAGTGCACCAAAAAGGGGGAGGGGGTCAGGGGACGTGGCCTCTAAAGCCTTTTATTTATTCATTTATTTATTTTTTGGAAAATTGAGCTATATTAAAGGCTTTTAATATCACTGATTCTTTGACCTCGAAAAATGATATGGCCCAAAAAATCAATAGATGGGATGGCCGCTATAGACTTTCTACTTCCAATTTAAAGTTCCATTTTTATGAAATCAGATGAGAAAAGCCCATTCAGTTGGAATTTTTAGTTTTTACATTCATGAACAAAATCAATCCGCCCTATGAAAAATCATTATTCAATCGAGCATTAATTTTTAACTCTGAAAAGTGAGGTGGCAAGGTCCCTTTACTTTTGAAAGTGAGAGGGCAGTTGCCCCCATTTGAGCTGCCTATGCAAAAAATTAGCAAAAACATAACCAATTATGACAGACGAGGACGTCTTAGATCATTCAGTGCCCGAAAAATAGCAATGAACAGCTTTTGAATCTTTATAGGTCCTTGCCATGAAATTTGCATGTACAGCTCCTGTCTTAGCTAACTCAGAAATGCAAAAAATCATAGCACATTTAGATGGATATTTTAATTGCAAAATTAATATAATAATGGACTAGAAAAATACCGAATAATCTAATTCTAAAAAATACACTTTTGCAGTTAATCCTCCATTCCCCCAATAAATTATATGTGTTAGAATCAAACTAGGAAAGATTATATTAACCATAAATTGAACAAAACTAAATTGAGTGCTTTAGTTTCATCATAGACTTGATGCTAGTCTGAGAATTTATGTGTAAAATATATTTGCTTCTGATACAAGTGTGTTTGTTGGAAAATATTTTTATGCATGAAAATTTCACTTATTTGATTTGACTTAAGTGTTATGAATTCCATTTACATTAAGAAATAAAACAATACCTTTTGCCGAAAATAAATGGATAAAACAACATTAATGAAGCAGAAAAGCTGAGAATTATTACATGCAAGTGTTTTGGTTTTCTGTTTTTGAATGCAGAAGATATGAAACATAACCATATGAAAGAACATCATCCATAAAAAGCTCACACCTTTCTGCATTGGAAAAGGAAGTTGCCCCTAAAGTGTATGCCACAAAGCCATTTCTGTGCTTTATTGATTTTCTTTTTACCAATACACTTGCATTATTGATGATTGCACTCCTCTTCTTTGATTGGTAATCCATCGACATATCATGGTAAATAATGGACAAAAAATTACCTGGTCTTTCGATGATTTTTTAAATATTATTTAAGGGTCATTCCCATAGGCGGATTTAGGACTGAGTTCCTGGGGGGGCAGGATTTTTTTTTTTTTTTTGGAGCAACTTTTTTTGATTGCCCCTCTCCCATGTTTTTATCTGTTTTCTGTGATGCATAAGGCCATTCTTCATTTTTTTATGCGTCGTTTTCATCACTGTGTGTAATCATGCTGTCCTTTTTGAATTGACCTTAAAAGAGAGGGGGCTGGTATTAAGAGAGGATATAGAATATCTCTAATTTTAGGGGGCCAGGGGGTTACTCCCACGGAGGAAATTATATAAAATGGATATATAATTCTGCATTTTGAAGTCTCATAAGGGTTAATTGGAAATAATAGGCAAATAATTTTTTTTTAAAGATATACGCTTTAAAAGTGCTTTGTGATGCAAGTTAATACTTTAAAAGAAATGGTGCACAGATTTAGAGATTAGGTGTCAAGAGAGTAACATACTACCCATTTGAACAATTCTTAATTTATACACTTGATAAGAAATAAAATTGAAGCACACTTTGCTTAGAAGTTTCAAAGACTTGTCTAATTATTTTCAAGGTTTGGTTGGTTAGATTGGGTTTTTGGCTCAAGAGCCCTGGTAAGCTATACTGCGCCAATTCTTTTCAGGGATTTTAGAACCTATTAATAATTTGCACTTTCAGGTTTCTGAAGTTGAGTAGTAGATTATACATTTATACAGTATTGTTCAAACTTTGTAAGAAACAGCTATTTTAAGTTAAAAGAAAAAATAAACTTTAATTTCTCATTACAACTTTTTTTAAATCATAAGTAGTGCAGAAAACGAAAAGGAATAGGGGTAGTGTATCATTTTTTTCCCGGGCTAAACAGAATAACAATATGCAGTAAAAGTAAGATAAAAGCAATCAATGCAAAAGAATTTCTAAAATTTTGCATTCGGGATTAAATAAATAGCAAGATATGAAGCATGTGAGTCACAAAAATATATTTCAAGTAATATGTTACAAACGCGAGAACCATGATTTTTACTTTTTTGATGCAGGATGTAGCAAGGAGCTGAATGACACATTTTGGCATTCCTCCCCCTACAATTTGGAAGAAATTTTAAAACTTAAGGTTTGTAGCCACACGTTTCCAAATATTCAAGGCTTTCAAGTACTTGAAAATGAAATTAGTTTTTCAAGCACTTTCCATTTTTTCAAGGAATGAATCACAATTTTTTGGGAGTTAGGGGCCCACTTCACAGCAGGGGACCTAAGCTATAGCTTGTTTATCTTATAGGCAAATCCGACCATGCATGTAGTTCACTCTTACCTGCAGATTTTTGTTTGATTGTTTCCAGTTTTAACGAAAATTCGTCAGTTTTTACAGTTAAAGGATTTTTACGATTTTACCAATCTGTGTAAGGTTTTTATCGTTTTTTATTAAATTTTAGCAAATTTTTCCAAAACTTTTGATGACTGAATTACTCAGATTTCAATAATGACAATAACTGTTTCATTTAGACTTAGATGATTATGACTTACCTTAATTTTTAAACAGCATTTAGAAAGAAAGGAAAATGGTACTTTTCCTCTAAGTAAAAAGATTCAATTAATCAGAACGTTCAAATAACTGAAATTTATTCAGTTTGCGATAGTATTTACTTTTCTTTCTCAAAAAAAAAAAAAAAAAGACAAGCCGAAAATTTTCCAAGCGCATTAAATGCATTTCTAACTATTAGTTTCATATAGGGGAGACCGGGGCAAGATGACTATGCTAACAATTTTCGTGGTTTATTAATTTATTTTTAAGGTTAGAAAAATTAATTTTACATGAGCTGTCAGAGTAGTCCTTTGTAGTATTAAATATATTGCCATTTAATTTTTCAAATAAAAATAACGAAGGATATTTTTATTTTTTCATAACCTTAACAAATCGTCATCTTGCCCCAGTACTGGGGCAAGATGACTTTGACCTAGGGGTAAGATGACAACGTTGAAAAAGGTTGAACAAATTTTATGTTTTGAATATGTTACCTAGTTTTACAAATGATAACTGTGTTTTAACATCTTACTAAGTATCAAATTAAGCGTAATGCGTTGTAGCGTAATGTTCAAGTGTTAAGTTCTGCAGCTAAAAATAGACACAAATAAAAATACCATTTTCATGATTGGAACATTCCTCATGCCACCACTCTTGGCTTTTACAGCTCTGGATCCATTCTTCTGTTGGAGGGTCTCAAAATTCCACTTTCCAAGCAAGGCATCTTAGAACACTATTCTTTGAATTTGTTGGAACTGCATTGCTTGGCATGAATATGGGCCCGCACTAATAGACTTGGGCCTACAGGAATTTGGTCTGAGTTTTTTTTTTTTTTTTTTTACTCCCTTTTTAGCTTCACGAGCTTATTTTCCCTGTTTTTTTTTTTTTTTTTTTAATAATTCTTTTTTTCCGCTTTGCTCCTTGTTCTGACATTTCTTTGACGGGTGTGCTTGTAAGAATGTTTGAGCTTCAGTTTTTGTTTTCTCGCATTGTGTTGCTTTAGGCAATGCATTGAAATCAAAAACACCAACATGCTTCTTTGGTGTATCGGAATCAGCATTTGCCATAACTTCTGCTTCGTAAGGAGGGTTTATATGTTGGTTTTCTACTCCCAAGGTCTGAGGATTAGCACTATTGTTCAGTTTCAGAACCAACAAAGTCATAGTCCGGTAAAAAACAAGAAAATTATGAGACTCGATACCTCATTCTTTAAACCCTTTATCGGCATTTTCAACTATAGCTGCTTTGAAGTAAGCGGTGCTCAAAAGCTCACCAATATTTTTTTCTGTGATAGTTTGTCCTTGATGAATGACCATAAAGTTGTCACATGCTTGTCTATAGTAGGTTTTTAATGGGCAGAAAAATGACGTATCGGGAGCTAGAGACGATGGGATGTGTGAAATGGCAACCCAACCATGATAATGTTTTTTCACTGCGATATAAGATAGCCTGCAAAGCTTTGTGAGATTTACGATTGTCAATAATCATCAGAGCAGGAGATTCTTTGCTTGGTTTAATTCATTCAATTAGTCATTTGGTCAACTAGTTTATAAATAGCCCTTGGTCACCCACTTTCGAACGATACCTACCTTGATTCAATGCGTCCTTTAGCCCCAGAGGAGAAGCGCAAGGTCGCGTGGACAAACAGACAGCGTTTACAGGAATTTAATAAAGTGGACAACATAGTTAGTTTAATAAATTCCGAAACACGGGCAATAGGCAAGCTCGTCATCTTGCCCCGCGTTGCTGCCCGTCATCTTGCCCCAGACTGCCTGTTTGAACTGATTCTTCTCCATTGCCATAACAGAAGGCGATTAATTGACATATATTAATGGTAATGGGTAGTATTTAAACTAAGTTATTCATAAATACTCAAGAGACACGATATATCATATATGTATATACAGTAGAGCTTATTTACACATGCATACAAGTTATATCGTGGCAACGGTAAACAATCAGAGCTTCAGAACTAACACAAATATGGCGATTTCCGCGTCTCTATATTATTGCTGAACGAACAGCGGATACGAGAGCCAGTAGCATGCAGTTGATGCAGTTACCTAGTTTAAAACGGAAAAAATAAGGCATTCGCCATCTTGCCCGGCTCGTCATCTTGCCCCGGTCTCCCCTATACAAATTTTTTCCTTTAAAAAATAAAGAAAACACAGGTATAAAAACATTTCATCAGGTAATAAAGCGATCTTACAAGAATTGTGCAAAGCTTTCGTGCTGGAAATATATCTTTTTCTTTTATTCAGACGTTTTCCTTACAATGTATGATTCTGGAAAATCAGAAATTTAGTTTTGAACTGCCAGGGATTGAGATTCCTATTTTTTCCCCTAAAAAATTAACGCATTGTTTACAGTGATTTTACTTTCTGTTTGTGCAATGGTAGGACAATTTTTCTAGTTTTTTGTTTAATTGTTATAACATGATGTATGTATACATACATTCATTGAGTATGATGTTAACTGTTACATTTGATAGTATTTTGCTGTACAAAAACCTTTTAGCTATGTACCTCTTTTGCAATAGCATACATTTCAAATCAGCCAATTTCATTTGAACGTGTGAATCCAGAAGGTTCTTCAAAATCTTTTGTCTGTAACAGCTCAAAACATTTAGTTTTTGAAATCACGCAAATTGAAAATAAACATTCTGAAAAGAGAGAAAACAAATTGTAACGAGTAGATCGTTCTGTTAGCGCAAATAGGGGAGGGGGAGGGAAGGTCCCAAACGTCAATTATAAGTGCTGCAGCTGAATGCATAGCTCGTTAAGCCTATATTTTCATTCATATACTTGTCCAAATGGTTTTCAGTCCAGAATAGTGAATTTAGACCAATTTTCAGTACCCCAGTGACAGCTGTACTAACTATTTAATGTTCGGTTTTTTCTTTTCTCCCTTCAGAAAAGGACATTCGCTATTCTCTTCATTTTCATTAAACTATTCAAAAAAGAAAAAATCATGATTTTTTTTTTTGTTATAAGATTTTGGAAGATAAGTTGTTACTATATAAACTTCTCCCAAAAGTGGGGAGCATTGCCCCCTTTGCCCCCCCCCCCCCTCCTATAAATCCACCCATGCTCTTCTGAACTATTCAAAAACAAAAAAAAATGATTTTTTTTTTTAAATTTTTGGAAGATGTGTTGTTACTACATAAAGTTCTCCCAAAACTGGGGGGCATTGCCCCCCTCTGCCCCCCCATAAATCCGCCCATGGTCATTCCATCATGACGAAAGTAACATTCAGAGACGCTGTTTCGTTGCATAACATGAGTTTTAAATGTCTAATAATCATTTACTTGTGGTTTTGCAGGATCTTATGAAATAATAAAACTTGTGTGTGATGCTCATGCAATAAACACAGTTTAAATCACATAAACTGGTTTTTAAACTAAATTACTATAGTGTGACAAACTTAACATTTTTGCAACCTTGAATTTCCAACATGAAATTCAATTTCTCTAAAGTTTAGGTAGATATTGTTGTAAAAACAGTGCAATGCGTTATTTTCATTTTTTAACTTTATTTTTCATGCAGAATAATACTCATTTTTCTTATAATGTAACAGAAATGAATGTTACTACAAAATATGACGTGTGACGAACATAACAATGCCCAACGTAACTCTGAAGTTATGTTCCTCGTGGTGAAGACTCCTTTAGTTTTTTAGACCGTTACTTGTCTAAATATTAATTAATAAGTAAGCACTCTCATACTTTGTCTTAAAATTAGCACTTCTATCAACAAATTTTCACCATGGATGAAATAAATGTTTTTTTATTGGCTTTGTGCAAAATTTATTTTTTTCTCTTCTGTTTTGAAGTGAAACTTTTTATGCGAGATTTTTGAATTTCTGATCCCCAAAGTTTTTGTGTGACGGAAGTGATGTAGTTGTTTTCTAATTGTTACCAGAAATAATGAAAAACGATAGTATTTGTAAATTTAGTTTTGTTAATAAAATTAACATTTAATTTCAAGGCTTAAATAAGCGTATTTTTGCCGATTTTGGTCACTTTAAATGTTTTAAATAATGCAGATTTTTGAGGATTTCTTTGATTCAAGTCAAGTCATCAGTTTAAGAGCGTAATCCACATTGTTAAGGTTTTGCCTTGAATTTAATTTGTTCACTTTCATTACCAAAATTAACTTGATAACTACTATTATTTTTTATTGTTTTCGCAACAATTAAAAAATGGATTTCCATAAGTTTTTAGTTTTGTCACTGTTTATAATCTATTTTCTTCATTTAAATATACAATCATGTTGTGAATATGCCTAAGTCAGATGCAGAAAGAACAAGAGCTTGGCGTGAGAGAAAATGTACGGTTGCATGGCAGTTTAGACTGTAAAAAAGAAGAAAAGATAAGAAGTTTTACTTCTATCTTGGGTACTTATAATACTTATTTATTTTCTTTAATCACACACAAGCGTAACTTTTTTTTTCCAGAAAACTCTCAAGAAATGTAATTTTCTGTACGAAAACAGAATTCACTGTAAGGATTGTTTTTTCGTGAAGGCTTCTTCAAAGGAACTTTTTGACTTTCATTTCAGCCACAGTAATTCCAATATTATTGTTTAGCAAGGTAACATATAAAAGCCTATTTTTTCCTGGGACTACTTGGAAAAGCATGCTTTTTGAATCTTTCCACAAACTTAGCATGTTGAGAAAGGCAAAGTTGCATTGGTTTACAACTCTATACAAAGTTCGCTTACTAGCTTCTCTGCAATTGATTCTCATCTCATGACTTCATATTTTTGATTCCTCAGTGTTTTTTTTTTTTTTTTCTTTGCCGTTATATTTGCACAGACACTCTTCTGCTTTTTACCTGACATTTTCTCTTTGTTTACCTGCCATTCTTGCTCAGCTTTAACTTTTTTTTTTTTTTTGAGCTGACGTTTTTCCTATAAAATACAACCGAAGAATATATCACAAATATGTGTTCAAAAATTGAGTTAATTGTTGCAAAAATTACAAAAAAATCTACAGTGACATTTAAGAACTAAATTATTTCAAATTTTTTTTATTTATTTATTTCTCTTTGAGCTAAATGTTCGAAAGATGTAGTTTATTTCAAGCAATTACATTCATTACATTCGTCACAATCAATTTGTTACTTCCGTCAAGCCAATAACTAATTGTTTAAATAACTAAATAAAAATTAAACATTTTAAATGCATTCTAGATAACTCATGGGAAGGGAATAAAGCAAAATTTTTCTTTTATAGTATTGTAAAAAGTGTGGAAAGGAAAATACAACATTTAGTGATGAACATAACAAGCCGTTTAACACAGAATTCAAATTAGGCTCAACAAGAAAAAAAATGACGATTCAATCAAAGAAATAAAAGAAACTGAAATCTCAAAATATAAGCAATAACTGAGAAACAAATTATTTACATCGAATGGATGCATAAAAAAATACAGGTCGCATTTCTTAAATGCTTTCTAGTTAAAATTTACGTGTTGTTGTTGAAGACCTTCAAGCAGTAATTATTCTACGTGTGGCATCCATCTTGAAAAACCTTTAACCAGATTCAAAAATTAAGAATGTCACCTCTAAAATTATGTATACCACATTAATATTGATTGGGTTTTAAATTTTGGTATACATGTTAGCATTTTCGTGGAATGACCCTTAATATTTGTCTAAAATTACTGTAAAGATGTAAATTATGCAATGTGATTCTTCTCAAGGGAGAGGGGAAGCAATTTTTCAGTTTGTGTATTATGTATTTTAATCATGTTCATATTTTAATGTTTCTTACTAGGTGATGATAAAAATACAGAATTTTATTCAGTTCCTGTGACTATTATTTCTCCCGACAAATGTAATAGTACAACTAACTACAGTGGAGAACTGCTAGGTTCATTTATCTGTGTGCAGCAAAAGAATGAAAGTTTCCAAGCTTGCCAAGTATGTGAAAGTTTCTATGCTTAACAAAAGGAAGCTGTAAAATTAAAATTTTGTACACACATTTCATAAATATGTATGCTCCTTAAAAGTCTGTGAGTCGGTGATGACAGATTCTTTCAGTTTGAAAGCAACAGAAGACTTGTGTTTTTTTATGCAATATTAATAATATTTGCTTTTATCCCGCAAAATGTTTAAAGTATGTTTATATGCGTCATTTAAGGTACTTGTATTAGGAAGTATTTCACGGATGATATATTGAATTAACATACTAATGGTGCTAGAACTAGAAATGCCTCTGATTACTTTTTGTATAAACTTTAAAGGAAGGTGTATTTCTCCTTGTTTGTATGTTTGACATAATTTGCACTTTGAGCTAATTCAAAAGAATATTGCCCAGATGCTAGAAGGTCTATGTTAGCATACGGGAAAGTAGGGTTGTTTAATTCTGGATGGAACTTCTTATATTACAATTTAACTAGTGTTGTTTGTGTTGAGTGAATAGTGCTAAATTCAAATGATTTTTTTTTTTTCAATTTTATTTAATTTACAAAATGTTCATGCATAATATAATGCTGTATTCTTTATTATATTTTCCTAACAAATATTTTTAGCTTATAGTATTCCATTGATTTTATTCAGTTCTTGAAATTCAAAAAGTTTAGAAACAATCAGATCATTAAATTAGTGGATTTTCCCAGTATCAATGCCTCCATTAAGTGGTAACAATTCAACTACTGTTGTTTGTGTTGAGTGTATAGTGTTAAATTCAAATGATTTTTTTTTTTTTTTTTCAATTTTATTTAATTTACAAAATGTGCATGCATAGTATAATGTTGTATTCATTGTTATATTTTCCTAATAAATATTTTTAGCTTATAGTATTCCATTGATTTTATTCAGTTCTTGAAGTTCGAAAAGCTTAGAAACAATCAGATCATTAAATCAGTGGATTTTCCCAGTGTCAATGCCTCCATTAAGTGGTATAATATCCTCAATGCCCCTGTGAACATTTTCATGAATCTCAAAACTGGATGAACAACTTTGTTGGTTCAACAAAGGATGGGATAGATTGGAAGCACAAGCCTAACATTTTTTTTTTTTTTTTTCAATAATAGATCCATTTCTGTCATACCTGGAAATATTGTACAGATTTTTCACTTTTACTGTTAACTGTGTTTTGTTTGTACTAATTGACTTCTAAGCTATAAAATGCTGCGTAACAAACAACAGTGTTGAAAAAAAGAGCTTTTTTTGGTATTAAATTTTTTCCAAGAGCAACCTTAAACGAACTGGATATCAAATTTATTTTAAAATCTTTCTTGCAGATGAATGTAGGATCTCCTCTGTTTTGCCACAGCGAAAGTGAGCGTTGGGAAATACAAGGAGTCTTAAATGTAGACTCCCCATGTGATATGGAACAGTTAGCCGTTTATGAAAGTGTTTCCAGCGCACGACGATGGTTGGACGATACCTTAAGGAAATGAAGGAGCCCCGTGCAGACTCAGTTTCTCTCATATTCCTTGTGATATGACGCTAGACTCATCTCGGAAAACAGTTTGAGATGCATTTCAGTTTGGACTTCAATTTCTTACAATGCCAAGTGTTTTTTGACTGCAGCATGAAGAGAAAACTGTGATTCACCAAACTGGTGTGTGTGTTTGCCTGCTGTTATATTCCTGAAGACTATGTGTTTTTGTTGTGTGAGTTATAACTTCTATTCAAGACTAGTACTGTGCAGTTAAGCTAGTCCCACAACTGTAGTGATATGTGCTTCTCTTCTGGAAGCAGTCAGTAAAACTGTTCCCATGTATGATTCATCTGTGATGTTGAAAGTGCCTTAAAGTATGACTAAAACGTTTTCTTGGTTGAGACTTTTTTTCAAATTTCATGTACAGTCTTGTAAATTTTTTGAATAGTCAACATTGAATTGATCAGTCATCAGCCACATTGTGCCTGTTTTACTGTTTGTTTGTGCACTAGGAATGAATTTGTCTGTTTTGTTTTTGTATGTTTTAGGGTTTAAAAAATTTCATTTTACTTCTGTTTCCAATGCAACACATGATTTGTTTGTTACAGTGGCGCACACAAGGGAGGGGTCCAGGGGGTCCGGACCCCTCCCATAGGTCTTGTTTTTTTTTCCCGAATGATTACGGTTCTATGTATTTTGTACGTAAAATATTTCCAAACAAAGATAACAATAATTTCAGTTCTAATAAATGAAAAAATAAAATCGTTATGCTAAAAGATTTTCAAAAATATTGTGCACTTTTCCTACAACAAATGACCTAAAAGAAGTAGAATGATGATTATAAATGAACACACTATAATAACGATGTTTTTAGTTTTGTATTTATCGATTACAATGAGAATCTATGAACTTCTATAACCATATGGTGCTTCTACAACGATGAATTTGCTTTGCTGAATCCATTTCTTAACTATAAGAAAAGTAAAAGCGTAAAATTATTTTGCTTTCTGGTAATTTGTTTAAGTATGTTTCATTACAAAATGCTAATTATTTATTCAATAGTTTATTTTTTACTGTTTTCCGTTCTCGCGAATCGACAAAATCAAGTCAATATGTTTAACGACGTATTGGGTCATAATATGAAAATGAGGCTTTCAATCTTGGACCCTCCCCTTGCAAAATTCCTGTGTGCGCCACTGGTTTGTTAAGATACAATTATACATTTCAAAATCATTTTTGAAAAATTGCATTAATTAGTTTCAAATCAATTTATAATAAAGGTTACAATAATGTTTTATGATTACGTAAACAACTTTAAATAAGTTTGTAGATGTATGTAGCTTAAACACAGAGTCCGGTTATTTTATTAGCCTGTGTAGGGCCCTCAAGCCCACTATTTAGTAAAGCACAAAAGTTTCTTAATTCCCTGATTTTTTTTTTTTTTTTTTAATTGTCTGCTGTTTCTTCAGATTTTTTTTTAAATATGAAAGTCTTTTTTGTAGTTTTATCCCTTATGATGTTGATAAGGAGCTAATTACACAAGTTTTTGAAAAGGAAAATTAATTCAACTTATATTTTTCTATACCATATTAACACAGATTTTTGTAACTCATTCAAAATTATCTAAAACCTAAATTTCATGATTTGATAAACAGTGATGCTAACTCAATTAACACTACAGAAGTTAATTAAGCTACTTCAAAGCATCATAAGCTTAAAACATCTTAATAACTACATGGAACCAAAGCAGAAACCTCCCAGTAAGACCTAAACCTTTTATTTCGAAAATACAATTTAAAAAAAATATATTTCTAGCGAAGTTTACTGAACTTTAGCATGATTGATATTTAAATCACATCACAAAGTAGACCAAGAAACACGTAACCCACATTTTAACTACACAGTTGACCAAAAATCATCATCAATGCCACAACGAAATTAATATCGATAAGATGGGTAATATATTAAGTTTTGGGGCCTGCATTTTAATTTAAGAACTTTAGAAAGTGGACAGTTTTCAGGATCATATATACACCTAATTTAATAGGTGCAAACCAAAAGGGGTCATGGTGGTGCAGACTGCTCCGTTAAAGTTTTTAGAGGGTTTTTTAAGGGGTAAATTTCTATGTTTTTTTCTGGCGGGGGGAGAGTATGCCCTTGTGGAGTCCTCTAGTATTTGGGGGAGGCACTTTATTGCTCTTGAAAGGGATGGGCAGCGCTATTTGACAGCAATTATATTTGAATTTTTATGAATATTCTTCAGCAAGTTTCAAGCATGGATTTATTTATTATTCTAAATGCAACTGTGGTATTTTAGTCACAACATTGTTATTATATAAAAATTTTAGTTAAAAATATTCTTAATTCAATATTGTAACTGAGAAATTTTTATATGATAAATAAATTTATGTAAAATTAAGTGAATATTGAAATATAGTTATTGAAATAATGCAGGGCTTAGTTTGCATTAGAGCTCATCTCTTGCTTTTCTTTTCAATTTCACATAAATAATATTATTCTTTTTTCAAGCTATTTCCATGAAAAAGATCTGAAGACTAAAGGGCTCCTGCACTTCTTTCATTAGAAAGTAAGCCCTGAATATGTGGTAAATATAATTATGCAATTATTCTCAAAACTTTATTGCCTAATAATACTGTTTGGTGGCATTGAATATGTAAAAAAAAAAAAAAAAATCCAAATAAATAATCTAAGTAGAAAAGGCGATTTGTTAATTTTGATAGGAAATAAGCTAGTGGGAACACTTAGGTTGAGCAAAATTCTTAAGTTTAATTCTCTTAATATCAAAAATCAAAATATACAACAGTTATATTTTGTTTTCATATTTAAATTTGAAATTGTATGTTTTGTATCTATATTATTTATTTATTTATAATGAAAAATATATACACTAACACTATGCTTGATTTGCATTAAATGCAACAATGCTTTTATTATATACATTTTTTATGTGTGATTTTAAAAAAAGTTAAAATTCAGAAATTTCTCAAACATAAAATGTTATATCAGTGCCAGTGCTTTCTAAGAGCTGTATTTTGTGTACTGTTATTCTGTTGATCATTATTGTACAGTTCATTTTGTTGTGTGTGTCAGGTCCAAAAATTATGCCTAACAAGCATTTTAAGCTAATCAACTGGTGTGAAATTATTTTAAAGGCAGAAATTTAACCTTAATGCTTAAATTTTTTAATGGAAAAAATACAGAGTATGCATTTAAACTATTATTTGCTAGCCATCTTGAAGAGAGAAAAAATAAATGGAGAATTTTTTATATGATATTTGAAAGTGAATTAGCAGCAATTTATGTGCTCTTATGAGAGATGATATATTTGTGCCATTACATGAAGTTTGATGTTTTTCTTCTAATTATCTTCTGTTATGCATCAGTTTTGTCGAACCAGTTTTTATGCTAGTATCACAGTCAATAAATATTAATTTTTCACCTAGTCAATGAAATGTCTTTTCTTTTAAACAAAAAATTTCTTTCGTGCAATAAAATATACACGAAAGTTATTAATAACAGAGTAAGACAATATAAATAAAACTAACAAGTAAAATTATTTTCCTTCACAAGATTGCTATAATTTACAAATATTTTAGTGATTCAACAAACTGCTGTACTCGAGTTCTTAACCAAGCTACATAAATTTGCAAATCTCATTGCTTCTAGAACAGTCCTAGTAGATCGTATGACATTTATATACCAACAAAACAAAGGCACGATTATTTGTTAAACATAGATTTATTAAAACAACGCTACATGAATCACTAGAGTTTTTGAATGAAAAAGTATAACAGTCAAGATGTGTATATAAAAGTATAATATTGAAAGTATACAAGTCAGCTTGAAAATTTACTTGCAGAGATTATCACAGTTCTAAATGAGAAAAGTATTGTAAGTGGTTGAAATAATATTGATTTATTAATTCACAAACAATGCATTGAAAATTTTAAAATGCATGGATAAAGCGATTATAATTTAAAATAATTTAAATCAGTTCTTAACTTCTACAGAGCCATTTGAAGACATTATTTTTAAAATACAAATAACCTACAACATTTAACAGCTTGGAGATTACTAGTGTAGTCTAATAATTATAAAGTGCCAATAGAAATAATGAAATATTTAGGGTAGATTATACTTAATAAGGATTCAACTGCAACTAAAATTATTGTTATTTACAAAAAAAAAAGACATCAAAACAGTGTTTTAAAAATGAAAAATGCTGTACAAAATCTTCTTAGTAAAGCTTCCTAATTGAGCCATCGTTTCACAGTTTGGAAATATACACAGTTTATTAAAAAAATACCATTTTCTTTAATATAATATTTTAGATATAAGCTCATGCATATCATTACTATGTTATAGAGCTTTCTTCAAATTCCATGTTATAAAATTTCAAATTTTATGTAAAACATTGAAGTGGGCGGTAAAAGCTGATGAGAATTGGTTATAATTGTGGATTCAACATTTCAAAGTATTTTTACTTCAACCCAAAAAATAATAATAGCAAAAATAATAATAATAATATTTGTAATAGAAAATTCAGATTTCAACAAGTAAAAATAAAGAATTTAACAGAATTTCAAAATAAGTAAAAAAACTACAAAATATCACTAATCAAGAACTAAAAGTTGATGCTATGTGTTACTTATACAACATTATTGAACGATTGAAAAGTTAAATGGCGTAAACCATCAAAGATAATATTGTTGCCTGCTATGTATTATATCAAAAAGAACAAACAAAGTCGCCTCCAGACTTTTAAAATTACAAAGACTAAAATTGGAAAACAAAGGGCATCAATTAATTGGCATCTTTTTTCCTATAAAACAAGCAAACATTGGAATTTAATTCAAATTTTTCCTATTCCTAGGAAGGCCTAGTAAGGTCGAATCCAGAAATTTTTCAAAGACCAGACAATTGTTTTTCACTTTACCTCTTTACTACATATTTGATTTACACCTGCTTGGGGGGGGGGGGCTGCCACATCATTTTTGTTTAAAACAAACTAAAATTTAAAGATTTAGCCAAGGATCTTCAATTATGTAATAATTCTGGGGGAATGTTTCAAAACCTACTAAATCTATCATCACTGCCCGAGGATGTCTAAAATTGCCAGAGGAAAGTCACCAGACCCATTCCTTTCCTTAACACTACCTGAGATATCTAGAATAGCATCTGTAAGACTTAAATTTCAAAAAATACTCAGGGGAAGGCCTCCTAATATCACCAAAGATCGTCTTTAAACTGCCATTTTGAAACTTCAGTTTGGAAAAGATTCTGGAAGGGGAATTCGAACCCGATTCCTTTTTTCATGTCATATCAAAGATAGCCTACACTTTCGTTTTAGGACCTCAATTCAAATAAATTGGCAGAAAGCAAATAGAACCACATGCTGTACATAGAATAAGGAATCTTTCACAACACTACATGAAATGCTCATGCAGAAAAAGTAGCAAAGCAAGTTTTTCTCTGTACACGATATGACGCTCTACATCAACAAATTGATGTTTTTTTCTTCCTTCAAGGAAACAACATAAGTAAAATCCGGTACAATATCATTATTATTAAAAAAATATTTGTCAGGTAGCACCACTTTCATAAAGATAAAAATTCAGTCATATTTAAAAATGAATCCAATATAATAAGTTGATCTTATGAAAAGCACTTCTTGAAAAGTCATTCAAACGTACGAAGCTAAAAAGTTATCACAAAATCCTCATTTCATCATGGGTGATGGAGAATAGCTTTTTCTTGTATTGGTATAATCGGAACTAGATCATAAGATTGTAGTGTGAAAGACCAAAATGAGAGAATATCAATATTCACTGGTGATTCAGTGGAAATAATAGGGCTTCTGCCAATGTCTTTGCTGCATGAATGCCAACATTCACCAGCGAATGTTGACATTTACAAAGTTTTGGTTTTACACAGTAATATATATTATCATATGATCTTCCTATGACTCTTTGATTTAAATAGGTTCATTTAATGGAATTAAAATTAGCAGGTAACATTGTTCCACTCAATCTTGTTCAGTTTAGCCACGCCCTCTCCATCCATGATGCATCACCCTAGATTATTTCAATTCAGGCAAAATAAATAAAGGGCATTAAAGGAATGTTAGCAGCAAGAGTATGAATTCTTTTTTGTTGACGCGTTATTGTTAGTGAGTAAAATATTTCGATCTTCACCGGAGAGTGGCCTAGGTTCAGTTCCACCATTGGGATAGAAATATTGAAATATGTACTCGAACATTTCATCAACATTTAAACCATTTTTGCTTGATGTTTCAAAATAAGGTATCACTCCATTTCCTGGGTCTATCTGAGGGTTTAATTTCTTTGCCAGCTCAACGCCCTCCTCCTCAGTTACCTATAAATATGCCCCAAAAATGTCAGTCATGAATGAAAGATGCAACATTCAACTGTTGAACGAAAATTCAAGAATAAATACTTTATCAATAAGTTAAACCAAGCAATATAAATATTGAAAACTAAAACACGCAGTATACAGAATTACACAATATGCATAATTAATTACATGATGAGAAGAGATTTTCATTTAATCTAAAAATATTAGAAATAGTTACAAAGAGAAGCCTGCAATGAATGTCAAATAAAAGTGGTAATTTTAATTGTGGAGCATACTTAGTTCAAAGATCAGCAATTCACAGTAACACATAAAGAGTTTATGATAACTTTTAATGTCTGTTCCTCGACATATGGTACATCTTTTGAATTCAAAAATGAGTTCGTCAAGAGCCTAAAATATGTGTTTGCATTCTTATTGCTTTTTTTTTCTTTTTTTTTTTTTTTTTTTTTTTTTTGAGCTTCTAATATTGCTTTTGTCTTTTAGCATAAAAATTTGATTAGTGCAATGAATAATGGTAAAATGGTTTCTCTTGTAAATTTCTTCTTACCTGTCGTCTGTTGCTCCTTATCAAATCTCGCTTAGTTCCAACTACAACTTTTAATTTGGCTGAACTTGAGTTATTCAATATTGGGAGGTATACTTGGCTAAAAAAAGAAGTTTATTTATTTATTTTTCTGTTTACTTTGATATTTATCCACAATTACTTATGCATAAAAAGTATAGTAAATGTTTTGTACAGGGTCCCAGAAACCCTCTGAAACCATACAAAAGGATACTTCAGGGGGTTATTTCAACACCCTAATTTGTTGCTCTTACTTCAATAGCAGGACCTCTCCCAAAAATATCTTCCGGATAGTCTTGGATGTGTTTATAATGATTGTTTCAACATAAAATTTAGCTTTTCCAATGACCCTTTGCCATAGTTCATAAATTTTACTGAGTATTTTACATCAAAAATGCATCGTTACGTTTTAATCAAAGCAAAAACTTGAACTTCCAACAGGAGTGCCTCAATAGGGAACCATCATAACCTCTCACAAAATTTCCTTACTCGGCAAATTCGGAAATAATATCGTAACATTGAGGTTCTTTTTTATTTCTTTTAATTTTTTTAATTGTTTTTAATGATGCTTAATGTTTCCTCTCATTAGATGTTATGCATATAATCTAATGTGTATTACATGGATGCATTCACATATTCTATCATCCGATAAAATTTTAATTTCATTCCTCTAATTGAGAATTTCCCCCCTCCCAAAATCCGTAGTTTGGCATGCCCCTCAGCACCAAGAAGTGAAATCTAAGTGTATGTAATTAAACAAACTTACCTAAGACTTTCAAAGGATTGATGATCTGTAAGATCAAAAGCTAAAACCGCTGCAGCTGCATTACGATAATAAAACGTGCTTAGACCTGTGTACCTCTCCCCACCTGCTGTATCCTGTGTAAAAAAAAAAATATTGTTCAAAATTTTCAAACGTTAACATTCTACACATAATAGATCAATTTATAGGGTTATGCAAGGTATTTCAAGATTAAAAATTGCGTCCATTTTAATCTTTAAAATAGTTATTTTTTGCCAAAATGTACAGAGGTGTGAAAATTATTTAATTGTGAAATCTTGTTATAATAAAGAAAAAATACTTTATTATAAAAATATTCCTAAATTTAATATTGAGGGTGCATCTCCTTGTTTTTTCACTAAGGATTTGATGCATCTTGACATACTTTTTATAAGTTTATATCATTTAATTTGTATTTTTCTCATCATGGTGCCTCATTTGGATGAGCCCTTTGTCAGACAATAATTGTTAGTAAAGTTCTATTTCTTTAACTTTTTCTTCACAATGGTTAAAATATTCTGTATTGGGCTCATATCTGGACAGCTTCTATTCTATGAAGTGTTTTGATATATTTTTTCATTCAAAACTTTGGTCACAGGTAAAATTTCAAGACACGGAGAGCTCCATCGTTCATGAATATGAAGTCTCCATTTGAAAACAAATCATCTAATTATAAAACCTTTGCTCAAGTTCTTTTTCATGCTGATTCTGGGTCATCATGCCTTCTACAATGTATAATTAATAAGCACCCTGAGTGGATTTTATGCTCCAATACAACGGTCCAAACAGGTAGAATGTTAAACCCTTTGTGCTATGCAATTTGGGGGAAATTCGTTATTGGTACTTTTGCTAACATACTGACTGCTTTCTTTTGATATTTTAAACATTGATTCATCAGAAAGCTATACCTAAAAGGTAAAAAATAACTTAACGCATGCAGTTTGTTAAGAAATATTCTCATAAAGAAAGTTTTAGCTACATTTAAAAACAGTTTTGAATACTTAGTCTGTTTTCAAAAAATATGATTTCTGGAAAAGGATTCAGCAACTTGAATTCAACTAAATATTCAAACGAAAATGAATATTTCTCATCTTGCACTAACTACTTACAGATTGCTCATGCATAGTTTTCACCCAAAAAGGTCACTTTCCATAGAAAAAGTAGTTTTAGCCCTTTTGTCGAGGACAATGAGAATCAAGTTCAATTGAAAAGAGCTTTCTACGGATAGAAGAATCACATACATTTAATTCATTCGCTTGTAGAAAGATTGTTATTCCATAATCAGTTGTTTTTCTGTTAACTTTAACAATTTGAATTAATTTCCATTTATCCTTGCAGTAAATATTATTTTCCAACTGTATTTTCCTGCTGTGGAATTTATATGTTCACATTTAAAGTCGAAAGATCTTTTTATTCTACACTCAGATGCTAGCAAAATTTTTAGTTTTTTTGCGATTCCTTGTTGTGTATAATGATTTTCTTGACACTTTATTTGAGACACTTAATTGCAGCTAATTTTTAAGGAAATATATCACTTGCTTCACTCATGATTGTGCAATAATCCTTTGACACAAGAAAAATAAAGCTACTGGTTATAAACTAATTAAAGCTACCAAAAGAATTGCTTTAAAAATAAAATAATACTAATGTTAACCCAAAGAAAAGACAATAAAATACTAGCACAGCAATCAGACAATTTTAGAATTTCATTTTAAATTCGATTGTTAATCAAACACATGTGTTATGCAATTCGAACAATTTCATTACTTTGGATCAAAAGTTTTTTTTTTTTTTTTTTTCTTAAAATGCCAACATTAAAAAAAAAAAAAAAAGTCCCTAAAACTACTCTAAAAGAGTGAAAAATTAAATGGAACAACAAAACAAATTACCTTTCATGAATTACTGCAATTTTTTATCATATTATTCGGGAAAAACTGAAAAAATCACAATTATTCTAATAATTTTCACACCTCTGTAGTGCTTATTTATACGATACATGTCACACTTCCTACAGAAATAATTTGAATATTTCTATTTTTTAACAATGAATAATTATCTCTGGATGAAGGCTCTCATTACTAGAGAGATTTTTGAGTGTATGAACTGTGTACTGGGCAGAGCCGGATCGGGGGGGGGGGGGGGCGAGCCGAGGTTCTTGCCCTGGACGGCAACTTAAGGGAGGTGGCAAATTTGAATGGTGCTTCCAGGGGCAAACTGGCCAACCAGCCCGTGGGCCGGTGTCTCCCCCCCCCCCTTCTGTGCGCCCTTGCAGCTTTTTTTTTTTTTTTTTTTTTTTTTTTGCACCCTCGCACCTGTTTGCCTTTGCTTCCTTTTTTCCACCTCGAACATGCGCGACTTCCGCTTTTTTTTCTTGCCAGGGTGGCGACAGATCAGGGAGATCAGGGAAAAATCAGGGAACTTTATTAATCAGGGAAAAGTCAGGGAAATATCAGGGAATTTTGAAAATATAACAAAAAATCAGGGAAAGTTGATTTTATGAAGAAAAAAAATTCTTTTTTGCTTTACAAAATTAAGTACTCTAATTCCCTACGCATTTTCCGCCAATTATCTGTTTAAAAAAAAAAGTAAAATTAATGAGGTGCGATTATACACTGCCGCATATTTGTGCATCTTTTTCCTCAACGTCAAAGTATTGAATCTTACTTATTAACCACAGGATGAATTTCCTGACAAGACTGCTTCTGTGTCTGTTAGGTTGTTTATTTTACCTAGTTTGAAATTTCCTTTTACGCTTTCCATGTTACTTGAAATAAACAACTGTTCAGGCCAGGGGCGGCATTTCACCATTTCATTTGGGGGGTCGAGTTTCTTAAATATGTATAACCCCAAAGCGAAACCAAACACACATTAGCTAACAAGAAGTTGTCATAAAATCGATTTAGTATAAATAAAATTAGTGTTTAGAAACAATTAAAATTTTGATTCATTGACTAAAAAGTTATAATACAAAACATTCCACTACTAAAAATTTTATACCTTTTGGAAAAGTTATAATGCATGATTTTTGGAATTTGGAAGAGCAGGGGAATCGTGTTACTAATCTATCAGTGCCCAATGTCGTGCTGTTTTGCCAATTCAGCTAAATGGAAAAAGTATCCCCCCCCCCCCTTGTGTTTCGAAAATATTTCTCTAACCTCCTGAGATATAAAAAAAAATCTTTCTGTATCAGCTGAACTGATTGTAATAGTTAAAAAATAATTGAAGTAACACAAAGTTATGAATTAAAACACTTTTTATACCTTGCTCTTCAAAATCACTTTGGCTACTTCAAAAACTGTGAGGTGCTTAAACTTTTCATCACTGAATAATCTAGTCATGTCGGCGCTCTCAGATCAATGAGATATCATCTAGCTCTGTTATTCACTATTCCAGACTTATGAGTCCATAACAAGGACGAAACTGCAGTCTCTGGATGTGAAAACCATTCTTTCGGTATATTGCTTGTAATTTTTCTTGCCTCACGCTAAAAATTTTACTCACTGTTGAAACATTTTATTTTTCGTTTTCATAATCCAATCCAAATAACCATAATCCCAGTCGACCATACAAACAAATAATTATCATCAAATCTCATTATCGTGTTAATTTCATTCGAAACTGAATCTATTACTTCGTACAAAATATTCAAAAATCAATGTTTGACTTCACATCATCATGTGGATTTTTTTTTTTTTTCGCCTCTTTAAAATTGGCTTAGAGGAAGGATTTTTTTGAAAAATTTCACGATTGATTGCAATATAAATCTATAAAAAATCTATTTTCAGTTTCAATTGTAGATTGAACTGTGGTAGAATGGTGCACACATCAATTGTAGATTGAACTGTGGTTTGAATTGTCGAGTAGCGAATTGTAGATATAGATTTTGATAGAGTAAAGCATTTTTCAAAAACTTTTTCCCGATGCAAACAAACTGGATAAAAATTCAAACAAAGTCATACATGCTAAAGGGCATGAGCTTTTCCACCATTGAAAGAATCGTTTTGCAATAATTCTTCCAGTCGCCAAATCACTGCTTTGAAGTTATAGAGAAATGTTTTTATCGTTTTAACTCTTGAAGATTATCGTGTGTCACTCCGCGATTGCATAAATATAGAGCCCCATAAATGGTATTTGGTTGATATGTCTTTTTTTATTCAATAATCATATGCATTTTTAAGAAGTTTCTCTGAAAACCTTATAATGTATTGAGCAGCTGAAACGTGTTTCTAGCAGAAGAAAGCAAAAAACACTCATTAAATAATTATACACTTGAAAAATGAGCGTAAAAGTAAATGTAAAATATCAAGGAATTTTCTTGTGAAAACCATGCTGCCACACCACTTTTCACGAGCCTCTCATATTGGACATACCGTCGTTACACTGGGCACACAAGTGTGAAATATTTAGCCTATATGAAGCAATGTCTTCTTTAGTTAAAATTAACCATGGTTCTCTAGTTTTCTACGTTCTGAAAAAGCCGAAAATACTTCATGAATTTCAAAGTCATCACCCAAATAACGAAAAACACTTTTTCTAGTGTGAGAATGTGTCGAGTTTCATCAAATAATTGCTGAGAACCAGCGAGATTTCCTTTAATGAACATTGATTTCCGACTAACATACTTTGAATTCACCCATTTTCTATTATTCTGCTCAAAAAATTCGGGGGTGCGACCGCCCCCTCTTGACCCCCCTATTTGCCGCCCCTGGTTCAGGCAAAGAGGAAGCCTTCATTAATACCTTAGCTCCTTTGCCTTTATTTCATTGTCTCGAAGTAATTAGCGTACTGTAATCACGATTTTGAGAAGAAATCTTTGATTTTTGAATTAATACTATAAAAGCTTAAAAGTTATTGCTTCTTCGCGTTTTCAATTTAATTGCCAAAATTGAACTTTCAATAAAATAAACTTTGTTTTTTGCTGTTATACTATTTGTTGTCACCGCAGATTATAAAGGTTTTCTTTTCTTCAGACTTAAGTGATTCTTTAATTTTATAACCAACTTGTATACTTCTTTTATATATTTTGAAATTAACTAATTGTTTTTTTTTCTTTTTTTTCCTTGCATTTCCAAGTTGTTTGTTACAAAAGCAATCTAAGATTTTGTTCTTGCATACTGAAATCATTTGAAATAGAGTTAACTTGTGTACTTAAGTAAATATCTTTTTTTTTTTTTTAATTGTTGAAATGCTGTATTCATTCATTAAAACCTATGTTCTTGATTAGAGAAAAGCTCCCTATGAATGGATGTCAAATGGTTTCATCTGTTTTGCATAAATGTGGCAATTAGTTATATAAGAATAACTACATTACTTCTATTCTATCACTATTACTTGTTATTCTTGCAACAATTATTATACTGTTTGAAAACTTAGTTCAAAATAATTTCTATTACTTTTTAGATCTATCATAAATACACATATGTTTTTAAGAGTAATTTTAATAGTTTCTTAAAATTCTTATGCTAAGTGGTTTCTGGAAGTAAAGTTTTTTTTTTTTTTTAATTTTCTATAATCTTTTTCCATATAGAAAAATTTAATATACTGTTTTGTAGGTTCCCCCCCCCCCCCCCAAAAAAAAAAAATTGACTTGATACGTTTTTTTTCAACCATTTTATTAAAAAAGTAGCATCTTTTTAAAATATATCTTAAGTTCAGCAACTTCACACAACTTAAAACGTTTCAAATACTGCATTTTATACAAACATACAATGGATTTCAAGTAGAGCAAAGAAAGAAAACCATTATCTTCGGTAACGTAAATCAGGGAAATTTGGTTAACTTAATCAGGGAAATCAGAGAAGAGTCAGGGAACTTTTTTTCACAGTTCCTGCCGCCACCCTGCTTGCGCTCTCGAGCCTGTGAATCTTTGGCTTTTTGCACAAACCTAGATTCCCAAAGGGCTTTGGGAGTCCAGGTTGATGCCCTTTTGGGGGACCTAGTCCACTCCCCCGGGGCTTCCGGCAGGAAAAATAGGCTTATTCCAGGGGTGATTGTGACTCCATGAAAAAATACCTGAACTTTTTTCCAAGAAGAAAAAGTGTTTTGATGGGCATACATATACACATTACGTGTATGCACACATTATTTATATACATAATTATTTGTTGTGGCTAAAACTCGAAGTTTTAATTGGACTTAATATGTCCATGTGCATGGAGAGAATTAAATTCTTTTAATTTTTCTCATTTCTAAAAATTTTTCAAAGAATGTTTTATTTTCCTCCATTGTATCTGAATCCTTAACCATTTATTACATTCATTTTCTAAAAGTGCATAAATATTTCAGAATTAAATAAGTTTGGGGCAAAAATGGCAGAATGTATTATCGTATTATGATCACTGCGCAATAGGGCTAGGCGATATCCGAATTTTAATGCCACGATATATCGCTCTACAAATATCGATATTTTCGATATATATAAGTCGTTAAATTCAACATTTAATGGGGGGGGGGGGGACTGTAAAGCCTATTACATAAGCATCTACAACAGAGAAAAGCCATAGGCCATCTTGTTGAATAAATATTTCAGCAATTTAATCTAATAATATAGTTATAGCAAGGATTTTCATGTGTTTGTGTGGGGAGGGGAGGGGGAGGGATCGTCATGAAGCAGATTATACCACAGAAACTTTTGGAGAAATTAATTTAGAAGAATTTAAGTCTTTTTATTAGTGGGTGGCAATTCTTGAGGGAAAAGGGGGCTTGGTAAAATTGAGGGGTGCCATCGCAGTCGGGGGGAATGGGCAACCCTAGTTACATCATCTGCATATTAAGATATGCAACAGAGAAACGATATTAGACATCTTGAAAAGAAAATATTAAGGGGAAAAATATCAAGTAACGCTCCTTTCTCTTCTTATCTAGTCTTTATTCCATCTCTCACCCCAGCTGTTCTTCAATAATTACCATAGAGATTGCAAAACATGACGGTAGCTTACGCTTTATACCAAACGAAACGTCTTAAATTTGGACTTTCGGCGTTTCATTAAACATCGACCTAAATTTTACAAAAGCGGGTTTTTCTGAAAATATAGGATGGTTCCGGTATTTTCGAAGATGAAGATACCAGAAATCAAGATGTAAATACCGGAAATCCGGTAAAATACCGGAACACAATCACCCCTGTTATTCTTAAAAATTTCGGAAAATAAAAGAAATATTAAACGTTTAAAATATGAAAATAGAAAGAAAAAAAAAGAGAGCAATGCTACAGTTAATCAAACTAAAAAAGTAAGGAGTTACTCACTAATAAGAACTTAACAGATAGGATAAAAATCATATAGGTGGGATTTTATTCATTCTCGTATATTTGGCTGATAATTGAAATTGATTAATAGAGTCATTTATTTTTAAAAACAGTGGCATATTTTTCAAAACAAGTCGATAAAACGAGGCAGCGAGCAGTAAGTGGCTCTTTATGCAGGCATTTTAGCACTGAACTGGAACACGTGTGCTAACCACCTATACAGTTTCGTCTCTAAGTTCGTATATCAAATTAAATAATAATTTACTGAATATTGATTGCTTCCTTGTCGATCAACTGCTATCACCACCCAAATGAATATGAACCAGTGAATTATGATTTAAATTTGATACAGCTTGTTTTAAAGAGTGAGATCGATCAAGTAGTTCTCAGGGCCATTGCTCTGGAGACGATCAACACTAAAATACCCCCGAAAGTGAATGGATACATATCTATACCGATGGGTCAAGAGTAGCAGACTATATAAATGCAGGTGCAGGCGTCTACAGTGAGCACTTATCTTTTTCTATTCCTGTTGGTAAATATGCCTCTGCATTCAATGGAGAAGTAAAAGCTATACACCTGGCTCTAGATAGCGGCTATTGAGGCGATAGCATCGATAAAGAGCTGCAAATCGCAGGAAATATCTGAATGTCGCAGTTTCGTTAACGATCTGGTGAAGCAGAATATAAAAGTGGTGTTGCAGTGGATCCCTGCACACTGTGGGATTAGAGGAAACGAGATAGCTGATGCTCTGGCCAAGAGGGGATCTGCTATTGTTCAACTACCAAATGAGCCAGTCTCATACAATGCAATAAAGTTATATATAAGGAAAAAATCAAGAGTTTTTTTTTTTTTTTTTGGCAAGACCTAAAAGCTAGAAGCAACCACAAAGTTTGGTTTATAAACCGTGATTTTGTCCCTCAAGCACCAAGAGCAGAGTCAGTAGCTTTGTTTTGAATTTTTAACTGGCCATGACTGTTTACCAAAATAACCTTTATCGCTTGAGGATTGTCAATAGTCCCCAATTGTCCCCTTTGCAATTCAAACGAAGAAATGGACATTCGTCACCTGCACACTTGCACCCAGCTTTCCAGACGTAGCCTGTGTGACCGTTATTGGGAAGCAAGAGAGCGTATCGGCAGCTAAATATTTCACTCTATTGTTCCTGTATTGTTCTGTGTATTGTGTTTGTTTTTGCTATTTTGTTCTTTGTAACCTTTTCTTGCTGCCAGTCATTGGAAATAAAAATTTTACGCGGTTTCGATTATATGGGGTTTAAGATTTGACACCTTTATTTTATTTTACGCGGATGAGCTTCGGTTTTACGGGGATGCAGCAATGCAAACAGATAAAATTGTCCCCCTCTTTCAAAACCCAAACTCCTTAAGATTGCAGATTATGAGTAATCAAACTGCATTTTTAGCGAGCTAATAATCGAGCTTGGGTCACTGGAGACATTTTATGCGATTGGTTCCAGATCTCTTTCCAGAAGTAAAGTTATTAAACTCACACAGTTCAGAACTCACTGGAAGAAGAGCTTTTAGGAGTGACAAAGGAGGCCAAAACCAACGAGGATTCTGATGTCAGTGACGCACAACCAAAAACATTCACATTGAAAATATTGAACCATTCCTAGACAATAGAAATGATCTTACTGATTTGTTAGTGAAGGAAGATTCTATCATGGAAATGACACAAGTGAACATCGATGCGTTAATGCTCTGCAAAAAATTACAGAGAAAAATCCTTAATGACTGCCGAAAGACTACCATAGCGAGCTCCTCTTTATATACAGAACACGAAATTAATTTATGTTTTCTTTATACATGTTGTGCATAAAAGTCGATTATTAGTACACATTAAACTTGTTATACAATTAATCATCATTGAAATGAAGTATTTTGTTATCTACGGAACCAAAACCCTATTTTAACACTAGTATTAGGCTTCAATTTACACGGTTTCGATTTCCGCGGCATTTCCGTGGAACGTAACCCCCGCGTAAATCAAGGGTTTTGGAGATTTTGTTGTAACATCTGACCGGTATTATGCAGAACAAAGCATTAAATTAGCAGAAGAATACTTAGTTCAAGTATTGCAAAGAGGGTAATTCTTTAAATGTTTAGATTAACTTAGATTATAGCTGAATCAGGCTAAGAACATTGACATTGAGAAATTCCTGCTTACTAGCATAAATGCCAAGGATCATATATTGAGATATTATTTTAACACAAACCTTCAACGACAAGATTGTTATGTGAAAAGAAATATAACTGAAAGCTTTAGTCATTTGTTATGTATATAATTATGTTATAATGTTTACATAAAGATTGATTCAGGTAGTATGTCAATGAGGTGAAAACTATTTTCTCTTTTTTAACTGACTATATGATATGGACTAACTGACTAAATGATAGGATAACATTTTACTGACAATTAGGCTGCTGGCTTAGACTCATGTGACAGTGGTTCAACCGAGGGGGAGGCAGGGGTCCTGCCCCACCCCAGAGAGCCGAGTATATTAATTTTTCAAAAACATTCCATTCTGTTGAAGAGAAGAAACGAACGCGCCTGTGCTGTCAGATCCTGGACTAATTGGCGAAAATTAAAAGATTAAAAGTAAAGCACCCGTATCTGGTTAGTGAACTCGTTTTCGAAAAAAAAGGAGAGAGGGATTTTAATTGCGATTTGTGTTACGGTATATCTCTGTTTTAACCAAAAAAAAAATCATACTGACATACTTAGTATAAAGTGAATTTTTAATCAAACTCTTTTGCACTTTACAGTTTATTAAAAATACAAAAATACAACTTGATAGAAAAATTTGAAGCAAGATGGATGTGTGTGTGTGTGTGTGAGGGTGTGTGTGTGTGAGGGGGGAGCGGCATTTTGAAGTTTTTCCCCACCTCGGAAACATCCTAGATCCGGCACTGGTACTGGGAACTGCATCAAAGTGATTGAAACTTAAGTGACAATATAGGAAAGTCAAGGGGCTAAATAATGAATTGTGCACAAAATCGCTAGTGAATGTTATTAAGACCTATCCAATCAGCCAAATCCGAAATTTTACTTTAACATTAGTTTTAAGAGTTCTGGGCTGTATTTATTTATTAAACTTTTTTTTTTCTGAAATTGAGAAAATAATTGAAAGGAAGGAAGTGATAAAACAAAATAGTCTACATTTTCTAAAAATAAAATAGCACATAATATACATAATGTTTCGTTTACAGATTGGTTCATTGCAATTATGTGAAACAGCATGACAGTGTTCCTTTTTAAAAAAGTTTGATTCTTCTTTGCTTAATCAAACGGGTCGTCCACAAACAATGTCATGCTTTGAGGAGCAGGGAGATCATGAAATTGGGAAAGTTTGTGACAAGGGGGAGAGAGGGAGCAGTAAGAAGTGCGATATCATAATTTTTTTTTGTAAAAATACTCTTACGAAAAAACGTGTGACATATGACGGGAGAGGGGGGTTAAGGGGAAGTGTGGCGCTTTGTGACACAAGGGAAAGGGGGGGGGGGGAATTGTTTTTAAAAAAGCGTGACATCATTTACAGACCGCTCTAAAGCCATAAATTCATATTTAGATGCAAGTTTAGTACACAGTAATGGCCAAAATTGTAGACACTTTGTAAATTTTTAGACATTGTATGATTGTAAAAGCCAACGTTACAGAAAATGCACACTTCTACACAGGGCCGTCCGAAGAGCTGAGAACGCCTGGCAAACGTTTCTTGGTACCCCCCCCCCCCCCAGCTCACACAGAAAAATCAAGTTAGTTTTAAAAACATCAGTGTATCATACGAGTGAATGCGAATGCGTCATACTTGCATTTTTTGAATATTAATGAACAAAACAATCAGAGGGATATGGATAATACAAATTAAAACTAAAGCAATGAATCTGTTTCTAATATTTATTACACATCAATACCCCAAAAACTTTTTGAAAAATGGAAATGTTTAAAATCTAAATATTTATCTTGTAAACTGTTTCCCCACAAGATAAAAAACGAACAATTAAAACTGAATTAGTTACTCATATTGACCAAACTAAGAACACAAATAATTAAATATGTTGATTATATACAGGAAATGCATTAATCGAAGTAAATTAAAATTCGACCTGGACTCATCCAACGATTCCATTTAAAAGTTTTTTGGTTTTACACTGCTTGACAATTGCTAAGGAACAATTACGTTTTTTGGAATAGTTAAGAACAGATAATGATTAAAGAAACAGAACGAAATATATAGTTAGTAGGGAGGATGTGCCTTTATTATAAATACAAAATAATACAGATATTACTGCATTAATGAAGTAAAAACTTAAAAATAAAAAAAATAATCCTACTTAGATGATTTTCATACAACACCAAAAAAATGATCTAGGTCAGAATGATGGAGACATGAGTACCTTAATATGATGTATGATTACCAGGGACACTGATGCACAATTTACATCTGTTTTCCATACTCCCCATCAATTATTGAGGAGTGCTTGGGGGATGTTTTCCCACTCCTCTCTCAATGCGGATTTGAGTTCTTGTACTGTTCTGGAAGGGACAGTTCTTCGCACAACACGTCTGCCAAGAGCCTCCCAGGTAAGTTCAATCGGATTTAAGTCGGGAAAGTAAGCAGGCCACTGTATACGGAGAATGTTTTCACTTTGCAGTGTGTCTGACACTTCAATGCTCCAGTGTGGCCGTGTATCGTCGTCCGTAAAGAGAACATCTGGACTGACATCTCCCCTAAAAAGACGAACATGGTCCAGCATAACATCACTGCAATACATTCGCGACGTATCGCTTGCTTATTCAAAAATGTGAAGTGGTGTTCTGCCATTGTGCATGATGCCTGCCCACACCATGACGCCTGGGCCGTACCGATCACGTTCGCAAACAAAATTTTGTGCATAACGTGTTTCACGCTCTCTCCACAGTAGTTGGTGACCAGAATCACTTGTCACACTGAAACGAGATTCGTCAGAGAACATCACTATAGACCAGTTTTGATGATCCCACCAACATGTTCCATACACCAGCGTAATCTCTCTCGACGATAGCGTGGTTGAACTTGGATGCAATGTACGGGCTTCCGTGCATACTAACCGACATTATTTACTCGCCGTGAGATGGTTCTTGCAGAAACATGCGTACCGGTAGCGGTTGTTAGATTTGCAGCTATCTGTCCAAGAGTGAAATTTCTGTTCATTTTTGCCACGAGGACTACCGAGCGATCCTCTGAAGGTGTGGTGCTCCTACCACGACCCCCGGCATGTTTTTGCAAAACATTTCCACCTTCAGCGGCCGTCTTTAATCGGGAGATGGTACTTTTTGATACACCCATTGCAGCAGCCACAGTGGCGACACTTTGACCTGCTTCCAGTCGTCCAACCGCTCTTCCACGATCGTAGATACTCAAATGATGTCTTACTGCCATTTTACTCTTAAGTATTTCAAGAACCAAACAGAATTCCAGAGAAAAACCTTTTTAACATCCAGCGCAATTTTTGTTAAAAACCAAACAGCGTAAATTTTCGTACGAATTTTGAGCGTGTATGCACTGTCTTTTATACAGATAACGAGTCTTGGTCTACCACGCCATCTGAACTTGAATTTATTTCCATTGACCAGATGGTTGAGGTACAAATTTGCATAAATCACTTGTTCCTTAGCAATTGTCAAGCAGTGTAGTTTTACCAATTTAATACCAGCCTTCGTATGTTCAAAACAAAGATGTCATTTGTTTGCATCAAATTTCTGTAAGTTTCAAGGGAAAGTCCCCCAAATACTCAACAACATTGAAAAACGCTTAGAATTGCGTTTTTGGAGCTTCAATTAAAAAAATTACTGGCCCTAACATTACAAAATATGTCCTTACAATTGTATGTTTAAGACTTGAGTTCCAGAAAATATTCGGGCAAGGGTACCCATACTGCCTTTCTTTAATATCACAAGCAAATGGGTTTTTTAAACGATATCGACACTGACAAAAAATTTAAGTGAAATAGTGAATATATTAAGGCTTCAATTTCTAGAAATTTTCGATGAAAACCCTATACTTTTTTCCCCCGTAGCATCAGCAAAGAAAGTCTAAAATTGCGTTTTTAAAACTAAGAGTTTCAAATTTTTGACCGGACCCCGCCCCCCCCCCTTCCCTCCTTTTTCTATCAGATCAAAATTTTTCTTTTCTTTTTTTCCCCTCAATGTGCCCCCCTAAAAAAAAATTTCTGGTTATGTCACTGCACACGGGGGCAGAATTCCAAGAAATTTCGTTGAAACTAGACAAAGGAGAAGGGGGCCTATTGTTTGATTCTAAACAGTTATATTTTTAGAATTTGTTTCTGCTTCAAATTGTGGAAACGAGTGTTTTTGAGACTGGGAGAGATTTTTGTGCACTAGGCAAAAATAGAGAATTATTGCAATGATTCTCTGTTTTGTGTGTTTATGACTGTGCATCTATGATACACAAAATGAGGGAGCGCCTTACGGCGCCCCCTCATTTCGAGGCGCACGGGGCGATTGCTCAGCTCGCCCCCTCCCCTGCTTCTATAGAACATTTTAAGAAGAATGAAACACTAAATTTAATACAAAAAAAAAATCACAATACAAAAAAAAAGTTAAGCATAAGGACATGGGGGGGGGGAATGGAGAGCAACTACCCTCCTTTCAAAATAGAAAATATTTAAAACAAAACCAGAAAAAATAACACAAATTTGAAAAAAAATTACTAGTTCACAGTTGCTTTAATTTCTAAACTTATCAATGAGATCAACTCTAGTAACTTTACAACTCAGTTTGAAAGTTTACATTTCTTCTTTGAGAACGCGTTAAAAAGGGAAAGTTATCGGTCTTCAAATGAATTACTGTTGCAATATTCCAATGAAGGTAATGCAGGCTATTACAAAGTCAAAAACACACAATCGCTCAAATGATGGGTCTGCGTACCACCCGCCCCTCCTTCTTCCTTTTTTAGGGCAGGATACACTCTTGCACAAGAAAGTCTTCATTCAACAAAACAAAGCACATTAATGACTTGATACAACTGTAAACATGTCAGACTCTGTAGGCAGTTTCTAACATTTGGCTGGTCCTGTAAACAAAATCAAATATTGGCCAAGAAAGTTACACATTATCTACCACTCCATAACTGAAGTTGTTAACTTTTTGCGTTGTAAATATTTGAATTTGTTTCTTGCATTCAGCTCAGTATTAAGTTCTCTTTAAAACTATACATACTAGTTTACATTTTGCAAAAACTCAACATTTTCTACAACCATATGCTTTTTTAAGAGTCCAAAATCTTGACCACCACTGCAGTTTGAATACAGTGCACATTTCATTGATATGATTAAAAATATAAAATAGATTTTTATGTCTTCAAAAGATCGATAATATTGTTAGCTGATTTTTATGAAATTCCTTTGCCTGAATATGTATCATTAATGAGATAAAGTGCAGACTTTAAGCATATATTATAACCAGTGCTTCATTTTTAAGCATCCACCTTTATTTTGTCACAGTACTTTATATATAGTCTCATTTATAGTCTTAAGAAATTTTAACAATTTTGCAATTTTATAAAATGTACAAAATGAAGTAACGAAAGTTAGTTAAAAAAATCTTTTCCACAACACTTTTCCTCAAAAACTTCTACAATGTCATTACTCCTCCCCAACTCCCCTTTTTTTCAATAAAATTCATTTATTTTGTTTTTTATTATCAAAACCGTTTGTTAATTTAAATTAAAGCTTGCAAGGTACAATATTTACGACAAAATAATAAAAATGAAGATTCCTTGTAAAATAAATACTTGAGTTTGTGTACAAAAATTAACAGAAAAATCTTTCAAAAAATAAAACATATTTACCCATATAGCAATATTGTAATGTCCCCATGGCTTCAATACAAAAGATGCACCAATCGACTATAATAAACATTTAAAAGGAAATAATTGTCACTCATATACCTTAAATAGGCACATAAATAGCAGTTAAAGAAACACTCAATAAACAAGATTGACATACTTTATTGAATAAAAAACTCGTTTTAAGGCAAAATATTTTTGACAGGGAAACTTGTTTCATTCAGGTAAAATATTTCTTAAAAATGTGAAATTTGATTATGAACAGTTTACTAAAAATTAATGGATAAAGCAGACTATTCAAATAAATATAGAAGCAGAAACTAAAAATATTCGAATCTGTCTGTGATAAATGCATAAAAACTAAAAATTTTACAACTGACTCAATCACCAACAACAAAAAAAATAATGCGTCATTAAAAAAAAAGATGGTGCTGCATATATAAAATAAACGAGCTGATGTACACATCACATGACTTCCTTTTACACCAGTTTAATGATAACAGTGCGTTGAAGTAAGAAAAAAAACTTTAAATATTTTTACCCCAAGTTTGTTGCGAACTGAAGCAAAGAAACGTTTTACACAGAATAATTCTCCCTATATTGGACATTTTAATGTGATTCAAAGGTAAACTCTCTAATTATCGCCAATAGTGGTCAAAATAAAACCAGATTTTAAAAAAATAATTTAAAAACCGCCAAATTTGTCGCCAAAAAATTAGCGACCAAAATCTTGGTGATATATAGCCAAGTGTTATTATGCGAGATACATACACTAGGGGTGCGACATCGATGTCGATGTTTTGGAAACATCGATGTTTTTTGTTAAAACATCGATGTTTTACTTTCGATGTTTTTGGACCATCGATGTTTTGGTTTCGATGTTTTTTCGATGTTGATGCTTTTGCATTTTAATTGAAAATTATCGTAAAATTTGCTCCAATTTTCTCGCTATGTAATTAAGTTTACTTATGGAATTGCCAAAAAAAATCATTTTTTTGCACCCACTTTATAAGATTAATTTTTCTGTGTGGTGGTTTTTGGGAAGATCACTACGAGATAGTAGAAGATGAACTAGATAGTGAGGTTAGATGTCAAAGCTATTGGAAGAACCTGACACTGGAAGTCTGGTTCCAAAACTTGCGGTCGATTTCGAGGCTGCAGTTCCTAAACTAAAGGAAAATCCTATATGTTACTACGGTGAAAAATTATAGCTTTAAAAATTCAAATCTGGTAAAAGTTGCTTTCAAAGTATTTGATAGTGATGGCAACTTCTGTTCCATCGGAAAGAGATGTTTCTCTGACTAGTGGGATAGTCTGCAAAAAGAGAAATGCGCTTCGGGGGGACAAAGTAAACAAACTTCTTCTCCAAACTGTCAGCACCAATATTCGGGGTTACTTATCGGCTTCCCCCAACAAGTCGTCCCTCTATTACTGACAATTTGTGTTTAGTTATTAACTAACAGTACAGCACATACTGTCCACCTCTGGGAAGTTGAGCTCTGCTGCCTGACCGATTCATCGATTCCATTACTTGAAATAGGGGTGAGAAAAAAACGCTTATAAATTTGTGGATTTAGTTGGCAGTGTATTGCCCATTTGGCAAACAATATTACTATACCTAACTATTAGCAAGCGGTACAGGATTTTCTCGCCAATAAAAGGTTTGTAATGGTTGCCCCACCACGCTCTTTAAAAATAATTGTTAGAATCACGGTCGGCTCTAATCGATTTACCGCCCCAGGCGATGTTGACAGGAGCCGCCCCTGGCCTATATGTATTTTTTATCTTAAATCATCGAGCATACTCTCATGTACTGCTGATTTTGAGCTACAGAAAAAAAGGAACCAATTTGAGTTTTTTCTTTTCCCCCTTTTTTTTTTCCTCTTTACATTTTGCCATTATGAAATTGGCCGCCCCTAAACTATGCCGCCTTAGGCGGTGGCATAGGTCGCCAACCCCAAGAGCCGCGCCTGGTTACAATTAATTTTATATTTTTAAAATAATTAACACAACTTTTCGCATCATTCAACTGACGGTAAGTGCTATGATACATTTTTTCTTAGATTATTTTTTGATGTAAATTTACTTTTAGTTTCATTTAGTTTGAAAATATTTCCCTATTACTATAACTAGTTTGTATTAATCAGCGCTTGTCTTATATTATCAGTTTTTGTTCTACTATAATACCAAGATGTTGCGAATTTATTCTTATTAAATTATATTCATGGTTTGAGATTTATTCTTATTAAATTATATTCATGGTTTGAGATTTAGTATTTTCAATATATTCGTCGAGTACGTATTCTTTTGTATTGCTTAAATTAGTGTAGTATAATCAAAAATGTATGTTATACATTAATAAAAAGATCGATGTTTAAAAACATCGATGTTTGGAAACATCGATGTTTTTTGGTCGATATATCAATACCATCGATGTTTTGAAACATCGATGTCGCACCACTAACATACACACATACATATACAAACGTCATGAGAAAACTCGTTGTTACTAATTCGGTGATCGTCAAAATGGATATTTCGGGTGTTTATACGTTCTTAGGTTATATCCACGTGTGGTCGGGTTGAAAAAAAAATCAATATTCATTCGAGGGCGAGCAAAATGGAAATTAAGGCCCATTTTTGGGTGATTTTTTTTTTTTTTTTAGAATACAATACTTCCTTTACTTCGAAAAAGGAAGTAAAACGAGCTGATGTGTGCCTCACATGACTTCCTTTTACTCCAATTTAATGTCATTTTCCCATTATTGGTAATTTTAACGTGATTCAATAGTTTACTCTCTAAATATCACCAACAGTGGTCATTTTGAAACCAAATTTTTAAAAAAAAGTAGCCAAATTTGTCGCGAAGTTGGAGACCAAACTTGGCGACCAAAAGACTGGCGATATATCGCCAAGTGTCCACCAAATTATAACACCACTTGAATTTACATCGAAAAAAACAATGATTTCCCCCCAATAAGGAGCAAAAGAACCCTTTAGAAACACCGGAATGCAACCAAAAGGGGAGGTGCACAACTAGACCCCACTTGGAGTCTACGTACCAAATTTCAACTTTCTAGGACATACCGTTCTTGAGTTATGCGACGCGCATACGCATACCGGGGATTGTCAAAATGGATATTTCGGGGCTCTATACATTCTAAGGCACTTATCCACGTGTGGTCGGATTGAAAAAAAACTCAACATTCATTCGGGGGTGAGCACAATGGAAATTAAGGCCGATTTTTGAGTGAAAATTTTTTCTCGAATACAATACTTCCTTTTTTGTAAAAGGAAGTAACAAGCAGGTGTATGCATCACATGACTTCCTTTTACGCCAATTTAATGCTAATAGCGCCTTGGAGTAAGCAAGGAAACATTAAATAGTTTCACCCCTAGTTTCTTACGGACCGAAGCAAAAAAACGTTTTATACAGAATTATTTCTTCATTATTGGCAATTATAATGTGATTCAGTGGTTAACTTTCTAAACATCACCAACATTGGCCAAATTAAAACCAGATGTAATTTTTTTTTTTTAAAGTCGCCAAATTTTTCGCCAAGTTGGCGACAAAACTTGACGGCCAACAGCTTGGCAATATATTGCCAAGAGTTTGACAAATTATAACACCACTTGAGATTGCATTGAAATTAACAATGATTTCCCTCCATAAAGGTCTAAAAGACCCCCTTAGGAACATCCGAATGCAACCAAAAGGGAAGGTGCACAACTAGACCTCACTAGGAGTCGACGTACCAAATTTCACTTTTCTAGGACATACCGTTTTTGAGTTATGCGAGATACATACGTACATACACACATACATACGTACATGCGGACTTCACGAGAAAACTCGTTGTAATTAACTCGGGGATCGTCAAAATGGATATTTCAGGTGTTTGTACGTTCCTCCTAGGCAGATATCTATATGTGGTCGGGTCGAAAAAAAAACTCAACATTCATTCGGGGGTGAGCAAAATGAAAATTAAGGCCGATTTTTGAGTGAATTTTTTTTTCGCGAATACAATACTTCCTTTTTTGTAAAAGGAAGTAAAAAGCACATGACAGTTTAAAACACATTGAAAAATATTCAATGAGTCAATGGCAGCATCAACACGCTTTCTGAGTCCAAGCTAGTCAAATAATTTGCTTTTCCTGCCCACTCAATTTCCTCTCCTTCCTCCTCTCTTAAAGATAGATGTAACAAACAATAGTTTAAAGCATGGTCCCAATGAATACTTAACGGCCGTGGCAATCGCTGAAACTCATGGCAACAAAGAGGGCGCCACGGGCTACCCCTGTTTTTGTTTCCACTTGGCGTGATTGTGAGCGTTGGCTCTTTGGCATCTCTCAATACGTGATTTCTCTACTTATTATCGGGCGTACGTCATTTGACGAAAATTTTAATTTCAAAAGAAGGAATGAAGAGAAAAAGTACTGAATAAACATTGTATTACAAAGGTGAAGAGCATTTCTTATTGTTATTTTAATATCATATCAAAAATTACGCGTAATAAAAAATTTTAACTAAACACAGAAAACATGATTTTTTTTAAATAATGCGTAATTCTTAATATATTTTTTAAACTTTTTTTTTTTTTTTTGAAAGCTTTGCAAATAATTTTCAAATTTTTTATTGAAAATCCCCTGGGGTTTCCTTTTTGAATACAACAGTTCTAAGATTGATGATATATGGCAGGCAGCCCTCATTTCTAATTTTACATGCTCATTTACGTGCGAATTTTTTCTGCTCAATAAATTACATCAAAAAAAAAAAAAAAAAAAAAACCACGCTCCGCAATCTGTAAATACATTCATTTCTCAAAACTTGAGAGGGTCATTCATTGCCCCTTTTGACCATGATGGGGATTAGAGGGGGGGGTATAGGAATTTACGTTAACAATTGCCATTCTTTTCGCTCGTAATGTAGTGTATATTTTACAACGAACAGAATTTAATTAAAAATGTACGCTTGGGAACAGGCCCGACAATTAAAAATTTGCGGGGGGGGGGGGCACAGGTTTTGTGTTCGAAAAAAAAACAACAAAATACGAGCAAAATGCCTAAATTTAGTATGTTTGTAAAATTTAGGGGTGTCATAATTGCCCCCCCCCCCGTGATATCCCCACTTGATAGGCCTGGTTAGGAATATTCTTTTTCAAATGAAGAAGAACAATAGAAAAGTTAAAAATATGATGGCAATTTAAGAAAATGAACCATTAATATAATTTTAAAAACATTTAAAATTCAGAGTGTAACTAATACATGGTTCTACGACGGGTCCGTGGTTCTCGCACCAATATTTTACGGACACCAAAATAATGTCATTTATCTTTTTCCCCTTCCGTTTTTAGCACATCTCATGTTATAATAACTTTAGTGTAGATTTTAGTAGTATATTAGTGCACAATACGCATGAGATGCACAAACGTTTAGTGCACAAGAGCTATTTCGAAAAAGTGCAGTTTTTTTTTCCTTACAAAAGGAAATTCATAGCATAATCAAAAAATAAATAAAAATAACATGGAGCTAGAAAAAACTTTCATTTTTCCGAAGCTTAGTTTTTAATTAATTTTTTTAAATGTCCGATTTTGAAAATAAGGCGTGGTCTTTATGACGTCACAAATGATGTACTTTGGCGCATCTGTGTACCGCGTTTCTACGTTATGATAATCAAGAAGCGAATTACATATTGCACTCTACGCTTACTATCAGTCATATAGTTGCCAACACTTGTGAGTAAAGAAACTAATTGAATATTGTGCTCTGTGAGTGGCATCAGTGAATGGCATTTCATCATTTGTGATGTCATCGGCAGAAGCGTAAACAATGAAAGCGCACCGATTAATGCATTTTTTTTTTTAAATATTAAACTTAGTCAAGTTATTTTAAAAAATGGTCAGATCCTATGATTTTAAAAATGTTCTTTCAAAAAAAAAAAAAAAAACCCTTAAAATTTCGGAAACGACCCTGTTGCTTCACACGCTTTGAGCATTAAAAAAATGTATATATATACACCCAATCCTCTTTTTATGCGGTGAATAGGGACCGAATAAAAAAATCGTGTAAAAAAAATGCTTGAAACTTCACCAGTAGCTTTAAAAAGTTTTCGCAACTGAGTTAAAAAATATTTTTTTATGCTGTGGATAGGGACTGCATAAAAAAAGTCTCACGTAGAAAATACCCAAAATATTATATTTAAACGAAATCAAAATAAACCAAGCGATGATAATTTTGCCGACTCCCGAAAAATTTCCCGAATTAAGAAATTTTTGAAAAGTCACAGTGACTTCCCATCGGATGCCCCTGTCGACCCTTGAGGATACTACCACGCACTCGTTTGATAAATAATTTTCGCTCGGTTTATAGATAATTTTTATAAACTACACAAAAAAAAGTCCGCACAAAAACAGGTTTGGGTGTACTGTACCACACACATCGGAAGGCGCATAGACCGGAGAGCGTTCACTTTAGCTCAGGTTCTATCCCCACCCCCAGGCTCCCACCTTACCTATAGCATCCCAGGCTTTCACCATACATGTTGCATCGTGATTTTTTGCCCCAATCCACTAACTGGGATTTACAACCCAGAATCTCTCACTCTGAATCATTGTTCGTTGGTTTAAATCAAGTGATTAAAAAAAAAAAAAAATCATTGATTTTAAATCAGGGCGGTAACCGGACTTTTGTTTCGGAGGGGTTTTTACCAAACACATTTTTTGAAACATTTATATGGTACATCAAATTTGGTTTCAATATGTATTCTATTGATTTTTGTTACAATAGAATATCTAAATGGAGGGAGGGATATTCTTACAAAACGCGGTATTGTTACATAATAAATGAATTTCTCAATAACTATCATAAACACACAATGAGTTTGTACAATTTTTCAGTCATACTAATTTCATTTCACAAATGAAATTGAAATAATAATAATAACAACAATATTATTTTTGTCACCAAAATATAAATTTATAAATAAATAAACAATGGGAAACATTTTTTTGGATGAAAAATTTCGGAGGGGGTTTGAACCCTATAAATCACCCCCCTGCATACGGCCTTGATTTAAATCATGAATCACAAATCAACGAACACTGATACACATCTGCTTTCACTATACGTTCTGCATCGCGATTTTTTGCCCCAATCCACAAACCTTGATTTACAACCCAGAATTTCCCACTGTGTGTCAGGGTTCGTTGATTTAAATCAGCTTGATTCAAATCAAGTGACCTTTTTTTAAATTATTGATTTAAATCAATTGATTTGAATCAAGTGATTTTTTTTCACAAAATCGCTAATTAAATCAGTTCATTTCATTTTTATTAATGAATTTTGCATTTTTAGAATGTGTTGCTCCAAATTAATTATACTGCATTATACAATCTTAACTTCAACAAGCAAAACTACATCATAGATTCCTCTTTCTGTGTGTTGAAACAGATTTTCACTCTTGCAACATTGCGTTCACTCCAAAATTACTGTACAATTTAGTACAGAACCAAATAAAATTTAGTTTTTCAAATGCACCATCACTGATATAGTCGAACCCGCTTAATAGAATAGCCATTTTGCCACGAAAAAAATATTCTAATAAGGGGGATATTCCATTAACCGAGATCAAAATTGCACATTACATTGGTTTGGTACATTGAAAATGTATTATATTAAGCGGGATATTCTTTTAACCGATATTCTAATAAGCGGGATCGACTGTATAGTTAATAAAATTAATCGCTCAACATATTCTTTTATACTAAAACGTACATGATGATGGAAACCTTATTTTCAAGCAAAGCATAAAACAAAATCACTTCTTATCTAAGTATTGTAACGTATTTGTAAATCTTTAAAATGTATTGAATAGAAAATTATCTTAGTTTTAAAAGTAAGCTGAATGGATTCATCTATTGTATGAAATATATTATGTTTATAAATATAAAGAAATTAATAACTACAAATTTTTGAAGATTCAAAAAAAAAAAAAAAAAAAAAAAACTGATTTCAATATATAAAATCCGACTTTTTTGCTATTTAAAAAAATAATAAAAAAAATTATCCTGCTATGCATTGTTATCAATGTAATGCATTGTACCTTACTTATTATTCTCAAAAATGCATTTATGCTTTTGCTTATTAAGTTCAATTATTCGAAATATAAACTAAAATCAGATGCTAAAAAAAGTAGTAAAGAGAGTAATTTGCGTTTTTAGCTCGAACTTTTTTAGTCTTAGCTGAAATTTAGGCACTACTTTCTTTATTAAATCTATCAATAAAAAGTGAAGGAATTGTCCCACAGTTTTCTTTTTGACACCATTGGAAAAAGCGACATTTTTTACTCCAGATCTCTCTCGACCTATGGTCGAAAAAATTAGCTTCTACCTTCAAAGGAAAAAAAGTCATAAGCGTTTTTAAATCAATTTCGAAATATGTCATTTTGATTCAAGTTGTCAGTCATTTTATTTTCGCGTTTCCACGGTTACGCTTTTTGAATCCAATGTTTATTTCCTTATTTTGCATTTAATTTCTCAATCTTATTTTATTTCATGTTTCCATGGTTACGCTATTAAAATCCATCTTTCGCATTTTAATTTCTTGAAAGTATTTTAATATCTGTCGTCATTGTTTGGAAGGGTAATTTTGCATGGTGTTTTTTTTTTTTTTCTTTTATTTAAGCCTGATTGTTGAATATATGTCACTTGACACAATTTTTACTCTCAAGGTAGACGGCAAAGCCGGGCAACGCAGCTCTTAATATATAAAGATTTGAAAGCTACTGCTAATGCGATTTTATACCTTTTTGTTTGTTTGGCGAAACATTTATTATTGCCAAAGAAAAAACATCCGCTTCACTCGTAAAAGGCCTGGGTTCCGGTAGCGTGGTCGCTTGGCGCGTTAGGCGCTGAGCAGGCTCAGTCTAGGATTATTGTTTTAAGGCTAACGTTAATGTAATTCATTGTTTTGGCGATTTGTTTTGAAAGAAAAGGAACTTTTGATTTGTTTTTATCCGAGTGAAATGTACGACATTTTCTTCCTTTTTTTTTTCTGACGACGATTTTTAAATGTTTCACGGGATGTTTTTTTTTTTTTTTTTCGTTAGACGGATCGATTATGATAGCGTGGTTGCTGGGCAAGTTTTGCGATAAACAATAGAGTTGCGGAATTTTTTTTACATATAAAAGATATGATGTTTCTTTTTTTTCTTTCTTTTTTTAGTTTATTTGGCGAAATATTTTAAATTGCAGTAAAAACTGCTTCACTCGCTAAACAGAGTTTTAAAGCAACTGTAAATCTAGTTTAATGATTTGACGAAAAGTTTTAAATTCCAAAAAAACTTAAATAGTTTTTTTTTTTTTGGAAAGATGTGTACGCATTTTATACAAAGAAAACTGATCATTTCACATTAGAGGGAGAGGGGACGTCAATTTTTTTATTCAACGGACTTCCATTAAATTTTTAGCACGGGCATCGCTGTGCGAGTACTGATAGTATTAGATATAGAAGAAAGTAAAAAGAAAAGAATAAATCGAAAAATCCGTGAAGCAAATTGGAAGTATTTTAGTTTCTCAGTTTAGCTCTTATAGATCTTTTTTTTTTCGTCGGGTCTGGGGCCGCATACAAAGTTTCAAAAGCATCCAATCAGAGAAGTGAGTAAAAATTCCGTGTCTACCATCTTTCGCCTCAATCCCCAAGGGGATGGGGATGATGCATGGGAATCTCCCAGTGGGAGGTGTGGGGTACGTCAATTCAAACTGGTTGTAGGGATTTTGGTTTAGGGGACAATCGGTGTAGGGAAATTCTATGCGGATTATTTTTCCCGGTTCCGAGCAGGTGCGTATTTTTACTCGGACTTTTTCCTTTTTTTCCAAAATCGTTGTTCAGTCCGAAAATGAACAGCATTAAATTCATCGATTTAATCAGAGGAAACTAATATTACACAACGAATATTTATACAGGATTCAGAACAAATCCACGAATAGAGAGTACTGGAAATGCGCCAGTAATTATAAACTGCAGAGCAAGGGTGGTTTTAAGTAAAGGACAATTTGAAAGTATAATTGGAAGTCATAACCATGTACCCGTTCAGAGTTTTTATTATGCTTAACGATTTCTGGGGGGGGGGGGGGGCTAGGGGGAGTTAGAGTCTAAAATTGAATTACTTTTAGAAAAAAGACGTAATTTTGTGCGTTGACTTACGCTCCTCCAACAAAAACTAATTTAATTGTTTTCCAGGCTTCCAAAATGTTAGTTTAAATTTTTTTTTCCTTCCGTGTGTATGAGTGTCTAAAAGTGTTTTTCCCGATGAAAGAAAACATCTTATACATATAAAATCTGAGTATCTATCTATCTATCTATCTATGTCCAAGCTTCTTCTCCCGAACGACAGTGAACTGACCATCGAACCAGGTATCGATGGATTCGTCATCTTCCCGTCTTCATGTTTGGCTATTTAACATAATCCTCCGATAATAATTAGCGGAGATATCAATTAAAAACTATTAATTATGACTCTTAGATTTCAAAATAAAATCCATATTTTTCGAAGGCTTTCCTCCATTCAAATTATTATTCAGTGCTTCAACTCAACTTTCCGGATGAACGCTTTTATTAAAATTTACAGCGTGAAGAAAATCATTGAAAAGAAACATCTGTTGCAATTTTTTTTCTCGAATATAAAGAAATAAAATTAGGCTTTTGTTTTAAGGCTTTTCCTGTAATCAGGGTGTTTAAGTTGTTTACTTTTTTGGGGGGTTTTCCGCAATCTGCCGCAAAATTTTGCTGTTTTTTTTTTTTTTTTTTTTTGTTCAAGCCTGATTGTTAAATACGCGTCACATGACATAACTTTCATTTTCGAGGAGGACCGTGCACGTCGTAAAGTAAATGAGTGATTTACAAGTTATTTGAGTTCTTTGAGGGTTTGTACCTGGAAAACGGATTGATGTAATTCTTGTACGACCATGTGGATAGAATCCATCCAAATATTTATCTGAGTGGTATGTTGCATTAATAAACACCCGGGCAACGCCGGGTAGTAGACTATTTTATGTAAAAAGCGGATTGTTATTGTGCATAAATATTTCCGATATAGTCTATCAGATGTAATTCAGTTTAACGTGAGTAAAGATTATAGTTGATAATGCATATATTTTCCCCTTTTGTGCTGACTGAAAATGTACTCATAACTTGTATCATTGATAACGATTATTAACGTTGATGAGGTGTTTTGGCAAAAATATGTTTTACTGGTGTTTTGCAAACCTTGCTTTACGCGCATTTATTTATTCCTTAACGCGTTAGAAACTAGTGTCAGTGTACTACAAAAGCATCAACTGGACTGCTCTTACATTTTTAGGTAGCCCGTGCAACGCCGGGCACGCAGCTAGTATTTTTTATATTAAATGAGCCGACTAAGTGAAAGTGAGGCCCAAGGCCCACAATTATTTGGAGACCCTTCTCCATTCTATCACTTTATGTCAACACAAAATAATGTTTAACTTCTCCTCAATGGAGAGTCTTTTTTTTTTTTTTAACGCCATGGGATCTTGTGCAGTCGCTGTTTGCCCATATCTAGCACCAGCATTGCTTTTTTATAGTCATTTTATAAATTAATCCTATACTGTTTTTTTATATTCATTTTACAATTATATTATAGCTCAACTAAATGGTGAAGGGGATATTGCCCGCCACCTCCCACGCAAATATTCAAAAGGAAAAAAAATGGTCAAGTACCAAACAGTTTTTTTCTTTTTTTTTTCAGTCTTCTTCGTTTCACTAGCCAGTTTATTAATGACTAGCAGTATAACCGTAGGGCTCTGCTCGTGCTATAAAATTAAATAAAAACTCTTAAAGCAAGTGTAAAATTCCCTTTCTACTCCGAAATAAAAAGAAAGATTCTGTTTCATTAGTTAAAATGTGCACACATAATTTTGTATAAGTTCCAAACATAGTTCGTAAAGTAATTTAAAAAAAATCCTGATAAAGATTACACCTGTCCCATCAAAATTCTCTCTTTTAAAGAAAATAGCATCTTTTTTAAATACGCTTAGAATCATTTAAAATCTTCGTAGAAAATCGTTTAAAGTTAAAAAAAATATGATGATAACTTTTAACTCTCCAATCCGAAAGATGCTGCCAATAAAAGAAACAAAGAAATAGAAATATCACTAAACTTAGATTTGTCTTCTCAAAATGTATATAAGCCGAACAAAAAGTAGTCAATAAAAATAAATACTGTATTTGTACATGCGAAAACATGATCATGATCACGTTACTCGCTATCTACCGTTTGCAAGGAGAGTAGGTTTTGACAAACGTAAGACATTGGGCAATGTGACCACTATGAGCAATCCTTATTGCTGAATCAGAATCAAGTGAAAAAATCACCCAACTCAAAGAATAAACAATTTAGTTGAAATACTCAGTACTTAAAGAACAGAATGAAAATCCGTGACGCTCCTGATAAAAAGGTATTTTATTGAAACATCTGTTACAGTTACAACGAAGGCAAATTATTACCGAAGAAAAAAAATCTTGTCATCAAAATACTCACTCCAGTTGAATCAACTGAAACTAGACACATATTCCTACCAAAAAGAATCACAGATTTTATTATAAAGCGTATTTTATGTATGTAAAAACGAATTTTCACTGTGCTTCTATTTTCAGTGAAGGGCAATTCCACGAAAGTGACAATTTTTACGAAATATTTTTTTTCATTAATTTATTGGAATGATTTTGGGAACTATATCACTAATTATGCCTCATTCATTATGCGTTGGGGGCCTTCGTGGCTTTGTGGTAGAAACTTCGCTTCAAATGCCGGTAAACGTGGGTTCGATAACCTCGGATGCTCTGAGTGGTGTATTTCCTTTTT
>NC_072731.1:179799306-179905742 GCF_026930045.1 Uloborus diversus | reverse complement strand
TGTCGACGACCCAGGGGGGTGACGACATGTGGTTTCATAATCACTATAGTGCCTGTGACGTTAATCAGAAATCATTTTGCGTCAGGTCTTCCATGCATGCTCAAAACCCCCTTCCGATCCTGAACTATACTGCAAATCGTGTTCGAGCATACTACTGTCATTTTGTTTTTCAACGCGTTAACAGTACTTAAAAAGTTTTAACAAACTGAATAATGATATTTAGGACTTTATTTGAAAAAAAAAAAATCAAACAATTTTGATTTAGAATTTATTTTGGTTAAGGGGTCTAAGGACCCTTAACCTTCAAAATTAACGACTTTCTGGAAAAAATATATGTTATGCATAATTTGATTCTGAACACTTTGATACCTTATTTTTAACTATACGCCAAACACTTTTCAAGTTATTGTAAAAATGCGTAAACTTTCCCCATAGAGATTTATGTTAATAGCAGCTGTTTAAGCCTATTTTTCTCAGGTACCGGTTTCTTCGGTTTTCTCGTTTTGCGCGCATGATATCTCACAAAGTTTCTTATATATTTCCGTAAAACTTTTTATACATGTTTGTCTGGTATATATTTATGATCTGAACCTAAACTTTAACTAAAAATGAAAGGTAATATTAAAAAATATATATATTTTTACCCACAATTTTGGAAATTTTTGATTATGACTTGTAAAATTTCAAAAAATAAATAGATAATTTTAAAAAATTAAACAAATTTAGGTTCAGGTCATAAATATAAACCAGACAAACAGGTATGAAAAGTTTTACGGAAATATATAATAAACTTTCTGAGATATTATGCGCGCAAAACGAGAAAACCGAAGAAACCGGCACCTGAGAAAAAGAGGCTTAAACAGCTGCTGTTAACATAAATCTCTATGGGGAAAGTTTACGTATTTTTACAATAACTTGAAAAGTTTTTGGCGTATGGTAATAAATAAGGTATCAAATTGTTCAGAATTAAAATATGCATAACATATATTTTTTCCAGAAAGTCGAAAATTTTGAAGGTTAAGGGTCCTTAGACCCCTTAAAAAAAGTTTGTTTTGCGCATTTTATTCTAAACTTTTGCTTGTTTGCGAAAAATGGAATTTTACTCAGGAAACCAACAAAGATAGGTCCATAATCATATTTAGCTTTTATGAAGCCCTTGTTTTGTTGCGTCGATTGCCACTTTGTTCAGTGTTTTATCTCAAATAGTTCGCGAGTTATGAGTGTTTCAGCAAACGGCTCCCCCACTGCTTTCCCCCCTCCCCCGGGGTTGTCGACCGCCCAGGGGGGCGACGACATGTGGTTTCATAATCACCATCATGCCTGTAACAATAATCAGAAATAATATTGCGTCAGCCTTTCCATGCATGCTCAACCCCCTTCAGATCCCGGTCTATGTATAGTACTAGAATAGAATATTCAATTGGCTGAAACATTTTATTTTTAATTCCATCCCCTTTTAGTTTACAGGGTCTAAAAATGTCATTTTTCTCAATTTTCTGATCTTTGAGGAGCTATGATTTATAAAGGGTAAACAAACACACAATTACAGCTATATTTTCTCATTAGTGTGACTCCCAGTGATTAGTTTTTGCCATATTTCACTTATTACGTCACCAAAGGTAGCTTAAAATTGAGTCTTTATAACTTTAATTTCAAAAAATCTTTAGAGGAAATTCCATGAACCCGCGTCCACTATTATTTTCAAAAATTATCTAAACTTTTTTTTTCCCTCCCGATCCCCGCCTCTTCCGAACACTTTGAAGATCATCTAAAATTTCAAAAATTTTCCACTGAAAAGTCCCCAAACTCATCCCGTCACCCAGCACTATTATCCCCAGCACTTTATATCAAATGCATTAAAGGTTGTTCAAATGCACATTTAAAGTTTTTATTAAAATTTTTTCTAAAAGGTGAAAGATCTCTAACGCCCCACTTCCCACTTTCACATCATAACTTATCGTCTAAAATTTCGTTTTCAGGAACTTAAGTTTGAAAACTTTCCTGGGGCGTGACCCTGATTTCCTCCCACCTTTTTGAAAATCTTCTAAGATTCGTTTTTAAGATTGATTGCGACGCGGGGGGGGGGGGGGGAGTCCCCGAACTCATCCCGTTCTGTAACATTAAAGATAAGATACAATTACGTACTTCAGTTTCGAAAACTTTCCGGGGCAAGTTCCAAATGCCATTACTTCCCATTAAATCGCCTTAGATGGCCTAAAATTGCATTTCCAACGCTTCAATTTCTAAAAATTTTTGGGGGATCCCCCCCCCCCATTTGAAAATCATCGAATGAAAACAAAGAAAGAAATCGATCCCTCATTTTGTGAACCCACAAGGGAGTTGCTAAGCCTCTGGGAATGTCTGGGGCAGGGAGGGATTCGATTTCAATAGAGTTCCGATATGTGAGGTAGGGCGTAATCTCTAGGTTTGGCCTTGGGGCGTAAATAGATGTTAATCCGGCCCTGCTTATAAAGTGACATCTCTCTTTATTCGTAAGCATTCTGTGCTTACATTCCCACCCATCCCTATAAGAAATAATAATTTGGGCAATAGCCTGTTAAATCTAACAGTTTACGAACTTTCTAAAAGAAAAATAAATGTATCCGTTTTAAAGGGAAAACGAAATTATTTTCGTAACTTAAACTAGATGAGTTCACATGCACTTCTCAGGTTCGAGTGATAAAAATGTTTCATTGCTTATCTGTTTGATAAGCGACACGACATCTCGGAACTTTGGATATCTATATTTAAATGAGTTTTGTCCGGTGAGTTAAAATCTCACAGGATGCATGTATGCTAATCAGGAAAAGCACGAAAACAGTCATTGATATGGAATAGTTCCTCAGATTTTGTTTATGCGTTGAACTCGACATCTAGATTAATGGTCATGGTCAAGCTAAATGTAGTCGTGCCATTTTGGAATCGCGTGTATTCCGTTCGTCCGGTTTTCTTGATCGGTCAATCTCGCAGTGTCGGATTGAGGGAGAGCTTGTAGGACATAGTGGAGAAATTAATTTTGAAAATGGCATTGTTTTTAGAGAGAACACTGCATTTTACAACGGTATTTGGATTAAAATGTTATTCTTGATTTTCTGTGATATATCTGGACTTGAATAGAAAGAGGAAAATAAACATTTTTCCAAAATAATGTTTTTTATAAAGTGACTGAAACTCTCACTTGTGTCAGACAATTGATACAGTGAGAAAATAATAGGACTTTGCTTTTCAAAAAAAAAAAAAAAAAAAGAGAGATCAAGAAAATATCAAATGTTCCAAACCTGTCTGTATTTCACAAGATGTTTATAAATATTCCATAAAAACTGCACAGCATTTAACACTTCTTTCACCGTTCGATCATGCAAGGTTCATAAATAGCTTTCATCGCTGAACAAAATGTACCGAGTCGGACTAATCCATGGGTGTTTGTGATCCGAAAAATTTGAGCTGAATACACATCTTAAAACTGAAAAATTATTTAAAAAAAAAAAAACTTTTTTTTTAAAAATAAAAAAGATTTTTTTTTTAATGATTTTTGTTTGCATATTTGAAGAGTTATGGGGAAGAGGGGGGCTAGCTTCCTTTAATTTCCGAAAATTTCACTCTTGAGAAAATTTTACTTGAGTCCACTCTCTCCACTGTGACTAATCCCGGGCACCAGGTCGCCGGCCGGCTTAAAAGTTACCTTGGCGACTAGTTCTTTCAGAGTTAGGATCTTTCAGCAACCATGTTGCTTGAAGTTTCCTGTTAACGCTGAGTAATAAGAGTCAGTAATTTGACAAAATCTTTAATACATACTTCCTAAGATTTTCCCCTTTTTTTTTCTTTTTCAGTCTTTGAACATGCAAAATGTTTGAATAGACTCTTCGTTTTGCCTTCACTGCCAGTGAAAAGGATTTTGATTCTGTCAAAACACTTCAGCAGAAATAAGACTAACATAGTGTTGAATATAACAACTCAAGTGCTAGACATTCATTTTTAATTGCCAGAAAAGTTCCTCCAACACTTGAAGTGTATACTAATGTTACAAATCCCGTTACTAGATATGAATTCTCGAATTTAATCTTGAACCTTAAATGTGGTATGAATGAATTTGATAACATTCTAACGGATAAAAAAAATTCTCCCCGCAAGCGATTAATTATAAATCGAAGCCTCGAGTCAATAATAAACATTAATATTATTATGCGTGATAGGGGGAAAAGTTTTTTTAAAAAAAAGGTTATTTCGTACGTCAGAGTTGCTTCATATCAAGGTCAGTGCTAATAGCATACACAAAAAATCTGGTATGGCTTGATGATTTCGTGCCGTAATTGTTAATAACGGTTTAACTGGCAATTTGAATCTGACGTCAAAGCCAATAGAATGTCGTCTGCAGATAGAAGGCGCCTCTTCTTTGACGTGGATTGTAATTGGCATATTTAATTACAATATAAGTATTTATCTGAAATATTCATTAGGCGCCTCTTTTCATATTTGACCTCTGGGTTTGCTAAAATATAGAAAAGAAAGGCTACTTTGGAAAATGGGAAAGGAAAAAAAGTAATTGTTTAGCAAACTGATATAGAAAAATTCGATCAGAATTTGTACTTCACATTTGCTTTTCTAGTTGGCAATATATATATATATATATATATATATATATATATATATATATATATATATATATATATATATATATATATATATATATATATATATATATATATATATATATATATATATATATATATTTTTTTTTTTTTTTAAGTATGACGTGGACACCACATTACTTCTATTTTTTACACCTATGTAAAAGAAATAAGAGCATGCTCTCATGTGCGTGCGTTTAAAGCCATATTTTTTAATGTAAATTTTCAGTTTTTTTTTTTTAAATTCTCAGGCATTTTTCTAGCTATAAAATTGGCTCTTGGGCTAAGATAAAGCTCTCTCAAATTCAAAGTAATATTCAAATTTCAGGAAGAGAAGGAGAAAAAGAATTAATGATGTTTTTGTTGGCGTCTTAAATCTAAATTTACAACAGAAACTAAATGGAACATGGAACGTATTTGAACAGGAACAAAAATACATTATAATAGTGCCTGTAAGTAAGTTTGGCAGACGTCCCGGTTTTCAGACGAAATCCCAGTGTCCCGGCCGGTTAACTTCACGTCCCGGAAAAATATAAATTTGATTAATGACAAAAAGGTATAAAAATAATCAACTGTGACAGATTATTTTGGGTTATTAATTGATCATTTGTAACGCTAACTCGTCAAATTAATACCGGATTAGCTTGTGAGGGTTTTTACAAGATTAAAACCAAAAAAGACTTGTCTTAAAAAGTCCTATAAAATGAAAAGTATATGTAATTATTGTTCATTTTTTTATTCCTCATTCAAAGTGTTTTTTCTCACTAAAATAAATTGTAAATAATTTACATCTCTGAAGTGAAATGCTCAAGTTTTATCTGCTTTTGTCACTTTTTATTACTCCTGTTTTAGGTTCATAATTTCATAATTAGTAACCATTTATTCATAGCATTGAGAATAAATTACCCTATAAAACACTCCAAAAATCAACCAGAGGTTTGTAACCTCTTAAATACTAGCGACGCTGGGGGTGGGTGGAGGGAGGGGGGAGAGAGAGACATTCGGGTGTCCCGGTTGAACATTTCAGAAATCTGTCAAGCCTACCTTAAAGTAAGCAACCCCCAAGTTATTGGAAACCGAAACAGAAAAGACAGTTTTGCAAAGATTCACAATAGAAAATTCAACGATGTTTAAACAATGGTTTTTATAGGAATCTCGCTAAATTTCTACAGCATTGCCAAACGGGCATTGGACTCGGCATCTCATTTTTATCGCTAACCTTCTACGGCTCACCTTTTTTTTGAGTTATGTTTTTTAGATACGTACGTACACGCATACAGACGCCACGAGAACAGCTGTTATAATTAACTTGGGAGCTGTTATTTCGGCTGTTCATACGTACGTACAAAGAAACGTCAAAATCATTCAAGAGTTACGATTAAATCGGGAATTTATGCTAAAATTTGAATTAAAACATTTGCATGAATTCAATATTTCGTAGGTACAAGTAAGTAAAATATTCTGTTAAAATTTGGTATATTCATTAAAAATAGAAATTTCGAAGTTTTCCTTCTTGATCCAAATTCAGGTCTAATTACAACTAGTGATGTGTCGGTTCGTTAAAAATGTAGATCCACGAATATGGATTACTAATGTCTACATCCACGAATACGGACCTCAACTTTGAAAAAGAAATAAAAAGTAACTTAATAGTAGGGTAACGGCACCAGTAACAGACATGCTAAAGACATCGCTCTCCGGTTAACTCAATTTTCTGACCCTTTAAATGTAATTAGATTTTTAAAACTATTTTTCTCCCATGCAACAACATCTCATCTAACGTTTGGCTGCTTCTAGATCCTCTGAATTAGTCAATTCTATTTTTATTTGCTAAATTTCGAAGAAAGCTCCCAACGCCAGTAACAGACACCGAAAAATCTGATGATACCCAGTAGCAGACAGGCTAAAAGGATGAGTAATAGACAAAATTTCATTTTTCTCTTAAAAATTTGAAAACGTTCTTTGTTTCTAGTACAAATTCAAATGAATAATAACTGAGTATCTACCCAACTAGAAAATTTTCGTCACAAAAAAAAAGAAGGAATTTTTGTCATTTTAAATGTAAGTTCTGTTTTTCGCAATCACAAGCATGTGTGTGTATGTATGTAGGCGTGTGTGTCTTTGTGTAGGCGTGTGCGTGTGTGTCTTTGTGTAGGCGTGTGCGTGTGTATGTACGCGCGCGTTTGTGTGTGTGTGTGTAGGCGAGTGTATATGTATGCAATAGTGTGTAGGAATTCATGTGCGTAGGTATGCCTGTGTATGTATGCGTGTGTGTTTGTGTGTGTAGGATATGAACGCAACCTGTAGACGGTTTTCGCTAGAGAAGCAGCATCGGGAGGGGCCGGGCGACGGAGGTGCTGCAGAGGAAGGTGGGGGGAAAAATAAAATCATAGGAACGTCATATCATTCAAATGTCAAATGAAAAAAGTAAGCAATTCATGATTGCTCAACTGAATTCAGCCTTTGAGCTTTTACCCATGGCTGAAACACATTGGCCAAAAATTTAAACTACGTCTTGCTTGTTATCCACCCTGAATCTGACTTTTCTAATCCTCTGGGATTCTTACGTATTTATGGATCACTGTTGGTGGTAGAAAATACCCAGCAGCGTTTGCAATGAATAAAACTGTGATACATTCTTTTTCATCATTGTTCACAACTTTGGTATACATTTTTGTTACCTTTCATTGCAAGCACTCGGGATACCTTTGGGTTGAGAAAAAAAGTTTCGTCGCAATTAAAAATTTAATTTAGATTTTTTAAAGTGCCAAGAAGATTGTTGTCTTTTAAATAGTCGTAAAAGGTCTTGAACCAGTTGCCTAGGCTTTCTGTCATTACTTTTGAACGGGACAATGTAAAGTTTTCACTGATCCTATGAGCGACTGAAGGGTTTCGTTAAGGAAAACCACTGTACCATGATTTCCCAGGTCTTCCATCAGTAAAAGAATTATTTTCCGCCAGTTCCTCTAAGAGCAGCTGCACACAGTCTAAAAATTCTTCTTTTGATATCGGAAACCATGCTTTAGATGATGAAGCTATCCAGAGTAAGTGTATTTTCTCATCATCCTTTGAAAGCAGTTGATCTGGACCTATCCTTCTTATGTTAGGATAAACCTCTTTCACTTTGCTCAAAAGTGTAACTCGTGGGGCTCTATTTTTCCTTTCTGAAGCGGCAACACTCATACCATTACTATTTACATCCAATAAGGCAGTTTGCATCTGTTCTTCACTGTATGAGAATTTCCTGGCAGGGAGGGGGGGGGGGGGCATCCTGAACAGAAAAAAAGAAATTTATTCACTATTCTGAGGTTCCAAAAAATATGGCATGAATAACAGACGCTCTTTTGGACCAGTAACAGACAACCTGTCTGACACTAGTCACGTTGTTCGATTTTCAATATAGAACCTGTAAGCACAATCAAATCAATGAATAACCTCATCTGAAGCGAAAAAAAAAAGATAAAAATGAAAAAGTCTTCAAGGACCAATAACAGACATGGGTGTCTGTTACTAGAAAAGCGAGATTTCTGGGGATGAGTAACAGACATAGATAAAACTCACATTAGAAGTGATTGTACGTGGAAAACAATGAGAAAACTTAAAAGAGCATAGTTCAAACATTAAAAATACCTCCAGCATGCACTCATGTCGACATTTTACAATGCAAAATGATGGTTGAAAACATTCACCTTCTTAACGTAACCAGCTAGCTGCAGCATGAAATACCAGCTAACCTCGAGGCAGCTATTCATTAACTTCCACTACTGCCTTATAAATACATACTGACTCATGAAATTCACTCTGATAACTAGATGACTGCACCGTATTCATTGGCCACAGCAACATCAGTTTAACCCGCCTAAAATTCTTATTATTTTAATCCTAATTTATGCCTGTCTGTTACTGAACCCTTGTCTGTTACTGGTGCCGTCACCCTAAAATGAGTTGTTCCTTAAAGTTTTTACTAAAAGGCGTAAAACAGAAAAGTTACTTTTTGAAGATAACCCCAATATTTTTGCAATGACAAAACAAGTAGTAGGTTTTGAAAGCTAAGGTTCCAATGTTAATGAAACATATATCATTTGCTGAGAAATAATAATTTGAATCAGTGAAAAAATTAAGTATACAATTTAAATCCACGAAAAAGTAGCCATTTTGTCTCGCACGTGAAGGTTAAGAAGCATTAAGAAGTTTAATAATTTTAAAAAGGAATGAGGAAATTTTTTACTTAATAAATCGCACATACATGTGTGTTTAAGCAACAAGATATTGTTCAATGCCGATTTAAATTTATCATTTTTAATCTAATGTATGAGGCGTTACTTGCGAGACGAAATGACCACTTTCCGTGAAATGTCCCCCCTCCCCCTTCATGAAAATAAAGAACTTTATGTGAATAATACGAGCATTTAGTTTTAATTCATTATTTCCATGATATTTCTGAATTACTAAATTTGTTCTTTATAAAAGCTGTTTTTTTTTTTTTGATAATAAGATAGGTTGAACATTGTAGAAATGTAGTTTGCAGTTATTAAGTTCAGATAAGAATAATTAACATTAGGAATGTATGTAATTAACAAGCGCATGAACTAAATTCACTTTTCATACTTAAAACAACTTTCCGATTTTATTATTTTTATAACTAAAATTATTTTTTTAGTCAGCACATCCATAATATTCATATTCTAAATAGCAATCCCACATTAAATCACATTTAAAATGTTTCGGTTTGAAAAAAAAAAAAAAAACTGTATAAAAGATATTAAGGGCCCATTCCTTAATTACGTAAAGATGAATTTGGCAATTTTTGACCCCCTCCCCCATATAAGGGTATATAAGATATTTCAAGGACCCCCCCCCCCTCGTGCTATTCTTACGTAAGATTTCATTTCGTTTTCCAAAATAATAAAATAACAAATCCACGAATCTTGTATCACTGGAATCGTCATTAAATTTACTATAATTAAATGAAACTTTATTGTATCAAAAGAAATATTTACTAAAAAGTTAGAATCTAGACTAAATGTTTTTTCGATATATATTTTTTTTTAATATGATGCGACACTAATTTAAAATAAAACATGCCATACATAGTGCGTTTTTTTAAATTTTATTTTACACCATTCATTCTTGGTAATACAAATAAAAAACAGCTCATCCTAATAAGTTTTTTATCTTCCAAACGCAAATGAAATATGATCCCTGCCAAACCACTTGACCGCGCTATTTCTAATGTAAAATATCGACTTGAAAAATATTACGTAAGAATGGGTTTGACCCCCCCCCTCCCCAAGTAAGGGTATGTAGAGATTTTTCCAACCACCCCTCCCCCTTGGGACCCTTACGTAATTAATGAATGGCCCCTAAGATATTTCTCGAAGAGATTCAGGAATATTTGGGAAATGCCTTTGCCTAATAATAAAGTTTTAAAATAAAATGTTCTTCCATTTACAGTACAGAATATGATATCTTCAAGAAACTTAAATGTTTTGAAAAAAAAAAAAACAATCAATGAGAAACATTGTACAACTCAATATATCTTCACAGTGAACTTATAGAGAGACAATATTAGCATTTTGTAGTCCGAGATGGCGTCTACCGATCATACAGGAAAAAACATTTTTTCTCTTGCTAAACAAACTTATTAAATTAGTAGCTAGTTTTCCCTCGTGTTGGAGGAGAAGGCATCTATTGTAATTCTTATCTACCCTTTTCCCTTTTGTCCCTTTCGAAGACTACCCAGTCTGACACTTATTCTCTTAGGGGTTTGGGCGAGTTTTGGGGTGAATCCTACTGAATAACTACACCATTTAAATAGTGTTATAATCGATATATACATAGGACAAATCATAAATTCAAAAGCAGAATAGAAGGATCAACAGTCGGATCCCATTCATATTTTACGGTGTACCTTAATTGGTCAAAAAGGAATGGGCCCCGACTGTTGATCTTTCTATTCTGCTTTTGAATTTATAATTTGTCTTATGTGTGTATAGATTATAAAACTATTTCAATGTTGTAGTTATTCAGTAGAATTCAATAACATTTTAAACTGCTGGGCTTATATATATATATATATATATATATATATATATTAGTTTTTTGGTTTTTACGCAATCGGGTTTTTTGTTTTTATGTAATAATTTTTTATCTTAGCACATCTCACGTAGTTTCAGGTTGAGCTTACATTTTAACAGGATATTCAATTTTACACAGGTATAAATTGATTTTTTTGTTCACGACTTACTACTACGAATTTATACAGATTTTCTCGTGAGGAGATGCATCAACTTTTACCAGGACCTGGCCATTACTTTTGGCTTAACCAGGCCATTCGCATACGAAGCGGAAACAAAAATATGACAAAAGAGTTTTCGTTGCTAGATACAAAGTTTTTTTTTTATTTATAACTAAAACCGAATGAATTAGGAATTAATCAGGATCGAATAAATAGTTTATTATGAGGATGGAATGAGTATAAAAAACTCAAAAATGTATTTCGTCAATTTCGACGTTTATATTTTCAGTCAAAAATAAAACAAAAATTCTTATTATCGCAATCAGTAAATTCAAAACACACATAGTCAGAGACAATGGAAAAATCGATTAAAAACAATGTTGGGTATTTTCTTTTTGCATCTAGTTCATAGAATTAATTTCTAATTGTTTCACCAAAATGAATTTTCCATTACAATCCTAATTTATTCCACTTCATATTTTATCAGCGATCATTGACCCTTAAATTTAAATCCTCACGCCCAATTGATTTTCTCGGTTCCTTTGAAAATGTATTAGGATGGTTTGTGAGAGTCGAAAAAGCTTAAAGATTCGTCTGGCAACTGTCTGAAGGGTTCATCACACTCTGCAAGATCAAACACAGGAAACCCAGACAAATGCATTCAGTGTTATTTACCAGATTCTACAGAATATCTTATCGACTTTCAACTTCTAATAATAGAAAGCGTAAATGATACTTTAGTTGCGTCTTCTTTTTTTTTTCTTCCTAGCTAAGAGTAAAGTTTTAGGATTGTAAGAGATTCAGATATTAATTTATTCATTCCTGTTTAATATCGGAATTATTTAATATTCCATTAAAAGTTTTAGAACTAACGTCGGGGCAATATACTTTTGCAAACTAATCAGAGCTCTAATATTTAAAATATTATGTATCAGCATGTTTTTTTTTTTTTTTATTCTTTTGCTTGAAAATTTTATTTAGATCAAAAAGTACGATGGCAAAATCTTGTCTTTGTCTTTGTTGTTTTTATTCAACGTACTTCGCTGAATAAAAAGCAGGGTTTTTTTTTTCTTTTTTCTTTTTTTTTTAACAATGGTTGAATAGTTGTTGATAAGGTTGCAGGGAAAAAGAAGTTTTCCTTCTTCTTTTTATTATTTTTAAAGTTTTAACTATAACAGAACCGTGTGACAAAAAAAAAAAAAAAAAAAAAAAAAACCTAGAGGGACTTTAAATAAACCGATTCCAGTAACACTTTTTTTATACCAGCCAGCTAGGTGGAGTTGTGATCATGTGTTAGCTTCTTAAACCCAAGTTCGCGGGCTCATACCTGGCCTCAGTCGGTGCATTTTCAAGATGTAGAGTCGTTAGTGTCCGTGTCGTATGATTATGCGGGATTTTAAAGAACTCTTTAGAATCTATTTTACTTTGTTGATCATGGGTAAGTTTGCAATTTTTTATTGTTAGAGCTCAGGTGGCTCCATCCAGTGGAAAACAGGGCGTCAAATTTCTCAAGCCGTAATAATGTCCACCAATAGTGGTGATACATTAAAAAATTTAAAAAAAAAAAAGATGCTAGCCCGCTAAGGTATGCACCTGACAAGCCAATACGCAATCCAACGCAGACAAAGTTTTCTTCATACATCATATTTATTACTAGAAAAATTAACATTATTTGAAATTATTTAGATTTGTAATGAAATACGGCAATTTATAGTATTAAATACATTATACTTCAAACAAAAAATCTACAATTATTTATCAACTCATTTATTCACAATCAAAATTACCACTTTGAATAACATGACATATAATCACAATGCTTTATTTATTTTATTATTAGTATTTTTATTTTTTGCATAAAAGGAGGCACTGTTAAAAGAAATACTTGTCACCAGCAGAAAAAGTTTTTGAAACACTTCGTTAGCAATAAGTAACGGAAAAGGGTATACTTGTTGAAATTTCCATGAAATGGTACACATGCAATTTTTCTGTTGCATTTGAAATTCTGAATTTTTCTGGAATGCTGCTGATTTTTCCTAGATTTCCGGAATAGTGTAGCCAATGTGTAATAGGAGCCTAGTTGTTTTCTCTACAACGATACCGTTATACCAGTGAAACTAGTTGTACAGAATTCATTCATTACAAGAACTAGGCGAATGCGGGCAAAGAGAAATGGTAAAATATTTTACCTTTTGCCATGCTACCTAACTGGCAGTATTTCAACTACATCGTTAAACATGTATTTTACTTTAATCAAAAAATACTTACCTCAAAAAATCAAAATATATGATAATACTCGCCCATTTTCAAAATTTTACACTCATATTGTAATATTTTGTGGTACTATGTATCAAACGTTTGCTTGCTATTATTAAATGATGAAGTTTGTGTGATTAATATTTCAAGTATTAATGGAAACCTACTGATATTCAATGCAGTATTTATTTTTTTTAAATATTTGACATGTTTTTATTTTAAAACAGTTTTTATTTTTACAACTTCTCCAGTGCATGATGAACAAAGTGAAATTTTTTTATTTCATTCGTTGCTTCTTTCGTTTAAACCAAATTATTTACTCACTCATTCATTAATTAGTTGGCTTGCTTTTCATTAATCTACTTATAAAAACTCATTTATTCACTTATTCATCTTTTTTTATTCATTCATTATTTTATTGAATATTTGTATTTGTTCCCTCATAAATTGATAAGTTTATTTATTGTTTCACTTGGTTATTTATTATGTATTTATTTATTCATTTAGAGAAAAGTATTTTACTTTTCAGTGCTTGACACTATTTTTGACTTAATATACAGTTTATTGGTACTCAAAAAAAAAAAAAAAAAATAGCACTTCATTTTTAAATGTATCTATCTTTAAAAACATTTTGATGCATAATGATTTTAGTCAGACATATTGCTGCAAAGGATCGATCATTTTTCTGGAAAATGCCCCCTTCTCCCATGGTTCTTTCTTTTTTGTTTTGCCTTTAAAAAAATAGGAATAAAAACTCGGATGTTTTAAACGTATTTTAAATTTAAATAGGATTTTTTGAAATGTTTTAACAGACTTCAAGGATTTTAGACAGTGTGTTTTATTTGTAAAAATACACAATATTAAACACTATGAAAACAATCATATTTTAAGTTAATTTCGCAGCAGTAATTATGTTTTAAAATTAGGTATAGAAAGATTTTTATTCTTGAGTACATTACTTCATGTATAGTTCATACTACGGATGCGCCGATCGATCAGATGTAATCGGTAATCTGCTGCTTTGCCAATGATTCAAAATAGGCCAAATTTTGCCGATTAATCGGTGGGGAAAATATTTACACACACACAAACACACACACATTATATATATATATATATATATATATATATATATATATATATATATATATATATATATATATATATATATATATATATATATATATATATATATATATAAATTTATCAACAATAAATGAATGTATTTTTCTACAACATAAGTATAACATGTAGCATGAATTTGCACTGCCCAAAATAAAGACATAAATTATAAAATTTGAGCTTTCAGGACTGTCAGAACAAAAACATTTCTTGATCGTTCTTATAATTTTCTCCTATACTAAAAAATAATTCACTTTATTTCATTATCTCACTTATCATTTGGTTTTAAAAAAAATCATGTACCAACTAGCTTTAAGGGTTTACAAACATTAACGGTTGAAATAATGCTAATTTTGTTAATTTAATTTTTCTGTTTTGAATAAATGCGTATTTTCAATGTTGCAACATACTTCATATACGGCAGTGAAAAGCAAAGGGATGTAAGTGGGCTTTATGAAAATTTGAGAGCTCATATCTAAGGCAGGATTTCATTGAAGCACCATCCCTTGCCCCCCAACACATGAGAGGTTCTCCAACTATTTGCGCTGGTTGTCTCTATCTTTTTAATTTTAGCGCTTACATCCCCTTGCTTTTCACTGCCTCATATATTAATACTTTCCTCTACGGCCTATCTTTAGCATGGTGCTTTAAGATTATCTTCTAATTTTCATAAAGAATAACTCTTGGATAGTTATAACAAAAAGTAGCAACTAAGTTAAAAGCGTCTGCTGACGCTGAGTAAGGACGCAGGAAATTAACTAAATATGTGAATATTCATGTTTAGTTAATCTAATGTAATTTTATTAACTACTAGTGGCACCCGCACGGCTTTGTTCGTAGTAGAAAATTAAAAGGTCTTTTGGTTCGCCTGTATCTTTGCAAATAACGTTTGATGAATTTTTCGCTAATTGGCTTGCACATGTTACATGTTACGGTTCCACGTTATGATAAGTTGGTAATTTTTACTCGTCCATTTTATGATAATTTTTCTCGAGAAAATGTTCTTAAAATTGGAGTAGAAAAAGAACAAAATCGAATTTTCGAAAAATCGCTTCGAGGTGCACTCCCATGCTACAGAGTAATTCTGTGCCAAATTTCATGAAAATCAGCCGAAGGGTCTAGGCGCTATGCGCGTCATAGAGATCCTGACTGACAGACAGAGATCCAGACAGGGAGACTTTCAGCTTTATCATTATTAACAATAGAAAAATTTGCTCACAGAAATTGTATGAAGTTGTAAAACATTATTTTGAAAAAAAAAAAATCTGCAATTCAGAAATTGTTGAATTAAAAGACACCATGTTCATTAATCGGCCGATTAATCGGTAATGGGCCAATTTGCTTATTGGCACATCCGTAGTTCGTACAAGGAAGTAAAAAAATTAAAAGAAACAGTTGTGTGTGAATTTCGGCCATCTAATGATGTGGAATCCTCTTTTTCTTTGTCTTTCATTTAGGATCAATCAAACTAAACAATATTCGAAGTCATAATAATAACCATGTCTGGAACACATATTGAGACGTTTGCTTTCATTTTTCATGAGAACTTTTCATCATTGTGAAATTCGCAAGCTTATCTTTTTTGATTATCTCACTCCTTATCAGCCCACAGTCGGTTTTTGTTTCCATGAGAGCAGATTATGTTGACAGATGACGACCGAAAAAAAGATTCATAAGAGTTACATTTGATATTTGCAATGGACGTATTTCTTGCTTGTTCATTAAGCACACAGAACGGCTCAAAAATGCGCACTCATTTTAGATAACAGATTTTCGAATAAGTTTAAGAACTACTCTTTCCTTTAGCAATTTCGTTCGCAAGCAAAAAATAGCGGAAAAATTGTTAGGCTATTTTCAAATCGACGGCGACTTCAACCATTCAGACTCCATTGGTTTTCCATAATTTAATTGACTTGTTCCTACGCTCATTGATTGGAGCTATATTTGTTCTGTTATTAAAAATAACTTTCACCCAATGGACCATGATTTGTCAATTGCTCTAGGACGTAATATTGACTATATAAGTAATATTCTCTATTGATGCGATATCCACTAACAGTCATCAAACAGCAACAACTGATGATTTTTTTTTTTTTTTTTGCCATTGCAAATGGTCTGAAATCAGTATTCAACTCAGTTTTACCGGAAATCATTCAATAAAAAAATTTATCTACGTAAAGCGAACAGTATAAGTAGGCAGGTCTGTTTAAAACAAGAATATCACACAGAAATCCAAAATTTAATTTAGCTAAATCTATGGAAAAAAATTTAATTTATTGAGCTGATTGAGCATGATTATTGAGGAATTTCAATGCCGAATGATGCATTGTTAAATGATGTTGAATCAGTACAGACGCTGTGGCTTCCTCAATCCATTTGCACAATGGAGTCGTTTCCGAAATGTTAAAAGTATTTTTTTCTGAAAGAGCATGCTTAAAAATATAGGATGTGACCATTTTTTAAATAATTTGACAAAGTTTAATATTTAAAAAAATATTTTCAGTACGGAGATTCAATTTCCTTTTTTGCGCGTCCGCACATGACATCACAGGTGATGAAATGCCATTCACTGATGCCATTAGCTCAGAGCGTAATATTTAATTTTGTTCTTTACTCACATGTACTGGCAACGATATGGTTGATAGCAAGCGTAGAGTGAGCAATATTTAATTCGCTTCTGAATTATCATAACCTGGAAACGCGATAAACAGCAAGCGTAAACATTCAGTGCGCCAGTGGAGTAGCGAAAAAGTATATCACTTGTGACGTCATAAAGACCACGCCTTGTTTGAAAAATCGGACATTAAAAAAAAAAAAAGGGAATTAAAAAGTTAACGTTTTGAAAATAAAAGATTTTCCTCCGCTCCATTGCTATTTTTTTTTATTTTTTTTTGCTCATTCTATCAACTTCAGTGACTAAAAGTAGTACTTTTGACTGATGGAAACTATTGTTTTTTTTAAGTATTTTCCTCATGATTTTAATAGATGTTTGAAGTCAAAGAATGTATTTTTAAATGTGTTTAAAATACCATGCATTTAAGAGTAAAACAAAAAGGATTCGTATTTTGTTACGGGCGTAACTGTGCTACAACGCATACAAATGATTATTTTACAAGTACAAAATTTTTTAAAGACAGTTTTTACTTGATATTGTAATACATAAAGGTTCTTGATATTCGAATATAATAATTGAAAATCAAAGATTAAAATTCCGGCAGTCATGTGCAAATATATGCTTAAAAATGCTGCACCCATGCGAATAGATTGAATAATTTGTAATACAAAAGTACCTCCTTTAAGGGACATAGAGACACCTCGATTTAACATACACTTTTCCTGGTCTCAGTCCTTTTAAATAGGAACCCCTTAAGGGACAGTCGAACAAAAAAATTACAAAAAAAAAAAAAAATGTATAAATGCATTAGAAATATCGAATTTATAGAAATTCAAGGTTCCCTTTTTGTCAAAAAATTAATTGGCAAATGTTTGTCTTTACACTAGCAGGCAAATAAATAAATAAAGATTCTAAAATTCTAGGTGAGGCCGTACATTCATACTTTTCCCTCTCATCAATTTTTTCAAATGGGCTAAGCTTCAATAGATAGTGTGCCGCTCATGACAAGCTCTGTATAGAAAACCTGAAACATTATCACTCTGTTTTTCGCATTGTAGATTGCAAGACATCAGACAAATCCATGTACCTCATTAATTCAAAATTGCAATAAATGAAAATCAATTACAAAACTTTGATGCCGCAAAATGTTTTATACAATTTTAATATTAATTTTTTTCCAGTTTTCATAATTCTGAATTGTATTTAGTATGTATATAAGAAACATTTTCAATAATTAATTTTAAATGTTATAAATTTTCGTTTATTATGAAATTATACTGATTTTACACAGCATGCATTTAATTCATCTACCTCCGAAGAAGGGACACCTCTTTTTCAGGGACGAAATAATCGATCTTAAGAACTTAGTTGAATCAGTTAATCAGGACAGTGGAAGTGTTATAGTGTCAGGGGTGCCCATCCCCCCCCCCAAGCTCAATGGCGCAAATTCCCCCCCAAAAATTTTCTCGCTTTCGAATTGGGTTAAACATAACAGTTTTAGAGTGTTTAATTTCCATTCAAATTCGCGTGGGCGGGGTGGGGGGTGGGGGGGGGGGGGTAGCGCTAACAAATACCATTTGAACTGAAATGTTGTTGGATTGTATGAGGTCTTACCAAACTTCTATATAAGGGCAGAAGAACTTCTTTAGATTTGTTTGAAATAGATCTATTGATAAACCCAAGCATCTTATTGGCCTTTTGTTACTAGCAATGCTGCACTGTTGGCTAAACTTTAAATCCTGACTTATTAAGACCCCCAGATCAGTAACTTTGTCTGCCTGACTAATGACTGAACCTTGCAAATAATAACTTGTACACTTATTTCCATGCCCCAAATGTAGCACTTGACATTTCCCAACATTAACAGCCATACCCCATTTATCAGCCCACTCCGTAATATGATGCCTTCTCTAATTTTAAAACGTGGACCTTGAGTAAACAAGTTTGGGGTACCCCTGAATTTTGCAACACCTTTTTTTTTTCTCCAAACGTATGAATAATTACAAGGACAACTTTCTGGCTTGGGATGGAGTCACTACTAGATGTATACAACATGAACCGAGAAACGGAAATTTATTGTCAATTAGATAGGGGGTTCGGGGAGTTTCAACCCCCAGAAAATTTTCGAAATTGTAATTTTAAAACCACAGTTTTACACAATTTCTGGTGATGTTAGGGGAATAAAAGGTTTGGTGGCCCCTTCCCGATAATTTTCCAATATTGAAACTTGAAAAGCGCAATTGCAAATAGTCTATCGTTTCCTTTGTTTTCAAAATTGTAGTTCTAAAAACGCAGTTTTAGACTATCTGTGGTAATGTTAAGGAAAGAAGAGATCCCAGGGCTCGCCCCTGGAACATTTTCAGAAAAGTCTTAAAAACGCTATCTATGGTTAGGGGACAAGCAGTTTTCTGAAATTGAAGTTCTAAAATCGCAATTGTAGCCGACTTATGTGACGTTAAGAAAAAGAGTTTTGGAAGCTCTCTCAGAATGTTCTCGATATTAAAGCCCTAAAAACCAAATTTAAGACGACTTTTTAATAATGTTGATGAGAGTGGGGAGGAGGGAGAGGGGCGCTCCACTTAAATTTCCGAACTTGTAGCTTTAGAAACGCAGTTTTGATATATCTTGATAATGTTAGTGGAAGGTGAATTTCGGTGCCATTCCCCGGCAATTTTTTGAAATTGATACTCCAAAAACACAATTCTAGGCTTGTCTTTGATCGTGTTAAGGAAAGAGGGGGGAATCAGGGGCTCTCTCCTATAATTTTTTCAAAATTGCATTACTAGAAACGTAGTTTTTAGATGACTCTTGATGATAAAGAGAGTGTCATTCTGGCGTTACAGTAAGGGCGCTCTCCTGGAAGCTTTCCAAAATTGAAGTCGCATACGAAAAAAAGATGGATCACACACACCATGACTGATATTTTTCGGAAATCCTCAAAAATGGATTCAGCTATTCTGCACGCATCAAAAATCAGAACTCGAGAATTTTAACGAATCAAATATCCTTCTATACATATCAGATATGGAAGAAAGTAAATATGATTTACGAAAAATAATTTAAAAACCTTAAGAACAGACTGTTCTACCTCCATCAGCGAAAACCAACATCACTGAAAGTTTTAATAAAAATCATCTAAAGATAAATTGAAACAATCAGTTTAAAAATGGTATAGAAGGTGGGAGTAAAGCGAAATGAAAAATTCTTCATAAGCTTAAGCTAGTTAATGAAGAAAATATATTAATTGTCGATTGGAGAGACTTCAAAACTAGTTCTTAACGATTGTCAAGGTGCAAATGAATCAATGAAAGACTAGAGCATACTGGTCAGAATTATTATCTTCTGATCCAGGTTTGAAATGGACATCAACTCCATGCCGTCTGTGATGCTCCTTTCATTGAAAAAGAGACACTGTCATTAAATTTTGGAAAGGAGTACCAGGGCCGTCGCTATTTCAAAAAACGGGGAGGGGGGAGTACGCTTTTGGCGGCCCCTTAACTTTGTCAAACGCTTGTTCGAATGTGCAGAGAGAGAGAGAGAAGATTTGGCTTCTAGGTTTTGCAGGGATAGTCATATTACTAGACTTTAGTACTAGTAATATAAATACAAATACAAATACAAATACAAAGCGACGACCAGCAACAGACTCTGGGCCCAGCTAGACTGGTCCTAGTTAATTTACAACCCCCAGTGAAGATCAATGGCCCTCTTAAAACTGTCTACTCCTTTGCTCATTACCACCTCTTCCGGTAAGCTGTTCCAAGGTTCCACTACCCTGCTAAAATAATAATTTTTCCTAACATCCATGTTAGCAAAAATAATAATTTTTCCTAACATCCATGTTAGCCTGAGATTTAAATAGCTTAAAACAATGGCCCCTTGTCCTATTTTCAGTGCTAAACTTCAGCCCCGTAACATCTTTCATTTTAATAAATTTAAACAACTGAATCATGTCCCCTCGGTCTCTTCTTTGCACAAGACTGTACATTTTTAGCCTTCTAAGCCTGGAATCATAGTCTAAGTGAGAAAGTTCATTTATTAGCCTTGTAGCCCGCCTTTGAACCCTTTCCAATACGTTAATGTCTTTCTTAAGATAAGGAGACCAAAACTGAACAGCATACTCCAAATGAGGTCTTACCAAACTTCTATATAAGGGCAGAAGAACTTCTTTAGATTTGTTTGAAATAGATCTATTGATAAACCCAAGCATCTTATTGGCCTTTTGTTACTAGCAATGCTGCACTGTTGGCTAAACTTTAAATCCTGACTTATTAAGACCCCCAGATCAGTAACTTTGTCTGCCTGACTAATGACTGAACCTTGCAAATAATAACTTGTACACTTATTTCCATGCCCCAAATGTAGCACTTGACATTTCCCAACATTAACAGCCATACCCCATTTATCAGCCCACTCCGTAATATGATCTAGATCCTCTTGCAGCTGATTTGCTTGTTCTTCATTTTCTACAGTCCCCTTAACTTTGACATCAGCAAAACAATTCATGTTCCCAGAAATATTTTTGTGAATATCGTTCATGAAGACAATGAACAAAACAGGCCCTAACACTGATCCTTGAGGAACCCCGCTTAAGACCTCACTCCAATTAGAATAATTTCCCCTTACAACTACTCTTTGTTTCCTTCCGGTCAGCCAGTTTTTTACCCAAATGAAAGTTTTCCCTCCTATTCCTATTCACCAAATTCCAAGCCACGCTTACTCTTTTGAACACTAGGTGGCGGGCTGCACGGGGTCACTCAAAACTTCCGGCGGAAGTCTTATTTGTATTGCTTCTTACGACGAATTGCTCTGTTTACGTATCTGTAATTTGATTGAATTTTTTAAATTAATCATGAATTTCAAAGGCGCAAAATTTTCGTAAAAGGAGCGGATGTTGTTCTGCTTTCGGGTTTCAAATTTCTAAAGGTCCTGATCGTCGAATCAAAGCCAATGCTTTAAAGCGAAAGGATTCGAATCTTAATGAATATTATGTAGTAAACACACTTTGTGCGATGTATTTACGAGCTGGAAACATTCACCTTAATTTCATCAGCTTTGTATTTTTACTGTAATGTGTGAAGATCTATATTGATCTATATTAAATTGATTATTAGAAAAACTCAACCTGAACAATTTTTTATTTGCTTCCTGCAAAGCTGAAAGTTTCCAGTGTTTTGACGGGTTTCAAACAGTTTGATTTGTGTGATTAAAATAAAGAACCACTATTCATTACCTCATGAGAAAAAAACTTCCCATAGCTCGAACTATCAATAACTCGAACCATTTAACCCGTCTCTTGGGACTTCGAGTTATTGACGGTACTTTAATATTAGGCGCTCTAAATTGTAAATAAATTTAGATATTCGACAATCGGTAAACAAACACATTAATTAAAGTTATAGTATAGTATCATAGTACAGCTATTGGGGTATTACATTCAAAGCAATTTTAACGCAGGAGAAAGCACTCGGAGATTAAATTTAAATTTTGTTATCTTTCAATTTTTTTATGCCTATCAATCTTGCTACAGAAGCAAGTTGATTAAACAAAAAAAAAAAGTGATGAACAAATATGTAATAAAATATATTAAATATCAAACCTGAAAATTAGGTAGCAACTGTAAACCAATAAGTGTGTGTGAACTGAAAAGCTACAACAGGAGAATTGATTGAATATGACACCAAAACTCCCTGTCATAGCCATTCTGTGTGAACACAGTGCAGAAAAGCTTCCATCTTTGAAAAAATAGCTCTTCAACTTAAGAATAGGAATCACAATTCACAACATACTTGCAATCCAGTAGATTTGTGATTCTTGAAAGCAGACTTTGTATCAACTTTATTTCTGTTTAGGAGGTATTCATAAATGCTTATCATTGAAATCACGGTAATGATCGACAAACGAATAAGACTCGTTTTTTTTCTCCTTATTTCTGTATTTAAAGGATCAGGAAAATCAGATCCGTTGATCGACAATTTTTGAGAGTAGCAAAGCCTATTATACTCATTTCATGCATTAAAATACGCAAAAGACATGATTCTACCTAGAACTGAAAGAAAACAAAATTGCCTGAACACTGTAAACATCAATCGTTAGCAATAGATTCGCCATCCATCTACTAAAGGATCGGTAAGGTCACAGCCATTGAAAGATAATTTTTAACAATAACTAAGTTTGTCTTTCTCATTTAATGCATTGAAATACGCAGAAGACATTATTCTGCTTTTTAAAGAAGCACAACAAAATCGCTTTCGCTATGAACCCCTATCTCGAGCAATGGAGATTGGCGCTTAACCGGAAATAAGACTCGCTACTTCCGGTCTACGTCAGTGGTTTGTTTGTTTATTTAGGATATTTGGTGAATATCAGCTAATTTGCTAAGTAGAGCAACATGCGGTACCTTATCGAAAGCTTTTTGAAAATCAATGTAAACAACATCTACAGGACTACAGGCTTCTTATTGTCCAAAGCCATGGTAACTTTGTCATAGAAATGTAATAAATTAGTTGCACAAGATTTACCTTTCCTGAAACCGTACTGAAAACTAGTAATCTAGTAATCGTAGAAAACTAGTAATCGTAAGGATAATATTCAGTCAGAATTAGGGGGTGTCAGAGGGCTACCTTCTTGCATTATTTCGCAATTTGAAGACATAAAAACAGTTTTAAACTATATTTTAAGTTTGGGAGGAAGGGGAGAGGAGTTCCAGGTATAGCTTCTCCCGATAATTTTTCCAAATTTAAGTTCCCAACACAATCGCACGTTATATTTAATTATGTTCAGAAGATGGGGTCCAGGAGCTCTCCCTCGGGAATTTTCAAGACTGTTATTTGAAAAACACAGTTTTAGACTATCTATGGTGATGTTAAGGGAGGAAGAGACTCGGGGTCATTGTTCTATAATTTTTCAAAATGCAAACTTCAAGCACGCATTCCCAATTGTGAACTATTTCTGATTGTGACACGTAAAGGGGGGTCTGAGGGCTCTCCCCCGGGAAAAATTTGAAAATTGTAGATCGAAAAATGCAGTTTTAGACGATCTATGGTTATATTAAGGGGATGAGAGATACGCCCCCCACACCCCCCTAGCGAAATTTTTTGAAATTTTGAAGTTTTAAAAACGCGATTGTAGACTTTTTTGTTAAAATTTAGTTCACCGCCAGTTTCTTGAAATCAAAGCTCCGAAAACGTAATTTAAGCCAACATTCGATGAAAGGGGGGGGGGGGAGTTTTGAAGGGGCTCGGGACCAGAAATGTTTCGTAATTGAAGCACTAAAATCGAGATTTAAGACATTTTTCGATGATGTTGGCGAGAGAGAGAGGTATTCTCTCGAAAAAAAATTTCGATCCGTAGAAACCGCAGTTTTAGAAGATTTTTGTTAATGTTAATGGGTGGAGAGATTCGGAGTCCTCCCCTGGCAAATTTTCAAAATTGAAATTCAACTAAAGCAATCGTAGACGATTTATTAATACTGTTAGAGGGGTAGAAGGTTTCGGAGATATCTCCCCCGAAAAATGTTCCCCCGAAGCCTTAACAATGAAATTTTTGAGGATCTTCGGTAATATTTGGAGGACGATAGTTTTGGGACAACTCAGGGAGTTTTTTTTAATTGAAGTCCAAAAGACAAAATTTATTCAACCTTGAATGAGGATGAGTGATTAGTTGAGAGGGCGGTTCTCGGAGGGAGCATCTCATGGTTTTTTGAAATTGCAGTCCTAAATACTCAGCTGTAGGCCATCTGTAATGACGTTAAGCTAAAGGATGGGGCTTGAGAAAATTTTTCCGGGATTTTTTCAAAACCTAAATTTTAAAAACTCACTTCCACGCCAGCTTTGGGGACGTGAAAAGAAGGGTTTGGAGTTCCCCACTCTTCCTTTCAGTTTGGCTACGTCCCTCCTATCTTCATTTTCAATTTTAATTACTGATAAACGATAAACATATTGTGGTAATATTTTCTTCCAATTTTCCTTTGCCAAACACGATTATTTGCTTGGATTTTCCATTATAAAACATTCAATTTCCCCCTAATATTTTTGCTTTCTTGCAATACAAGCGTTTTCAGCCTTTGAAAAAGGACTTTTAACATTTTGAAAAGCTGTGGTAATTTTCTGCGATACCTTAGGTCTCTATTCCACTTCATTTTATTTTAAATATGCCACCTGCATCTCTTGATTAAGCTGTGATTTACTTATGATTTTTACATTCAAAAATTTAGAACTTTTGGTGTGAGTATTCATTACAATACATTGAATCTCTCTTTGCATTTAACAGTTATTATTTTTTTTCCTCTTTATTTCAAATTTATTTCGGCGACCCATACATTTTTCTCCACTTAGCAATGATTTTCAGGACAATATTTTTTATTAAAAAAAAACATACAGGAGTGTTTCGGCGAACCCTATCCTATAGGCTGTTCTAATGAAGCTGTCCCAATTATTTATGTTTTTTAACTGAAGAATCATGAAGCATAGTTTTGTATAACCAGGGCCGCCGAGAGACAAGGCGTGCACCATGTTAGTTTTGTCGCCTTTCCTCCTTCCCATTATGCTAATTTTACTCTATGCACAATACTTTAACTTGAGACGAGCTCATATTTTCCGACTAGACAGACATACCCATTCTGCGGCCTAGTGAAGAGTGTATTGTACTGTACTAAATATTTTTTTTTTGGTTAATATAAATGTTTGAAGTGTTCTTTTCCTTTTCCGCTGCCCTTACTTAGATAATCTTAATAAAAGAGAATCATGGATGTTCCCAAATTGTATTTTAAGATTACATTTTTGATTCAAATTTTAGAGAAAAAATACTTTTTGTCACTATTATTTCAATTGTTCATTTATAATTACTATTTAAATTTTTTTAAGCAACGACGAGTTTCCGTTTCTCTTCGTTCGTTTTCATCGCTAAAACGAAATTGGTGGCCCCACTTCTGAAAAACTGGGGGGTGTAGCCCCCCCCCCTCTTGGCGACGGCCCTGAAGAGTACGTGAAAAAAGTATTATTAATGCATCTATTTCTTGTTGAATAAGTTTAAATATATTTTCTTTCCAAAATTCAAAAATTTCATGTTCTCAAGAAAAAAAAAGTTATGGAAAAAAAAATCCCCCCCCCCCAAAAAAAAATTTTTGATGGCGCAACTTGCGCCATAATCCCCTCCTGAGGGCACCCCTGTATAGTGTGAGGGTGCATATCAGCATCAGGACCTTTTAGTTTGGAATTTTTTGATGAAATAATGAATCATGCCGTTCCTTTAAATATTTTAAAACCCAATTTTGAACTCTTAGCCAAAAATTTGGTTATTGGAAATATCTTTGTTTTTGTATCAAGATAACGATAGGAAGCACACGGTTTTCAACGTTTGCGTCTAGTGCCTCGAAAATTGTCTAAAAGTTTAGAAAATATCCCTCAATCTCCAGATTTGAGCTTAATGCAAAATATTTAGAGATATCTGGCGGCTAGATTACGAAAATACGGCTTTGAAACGAAAATAGAACTAGAAACAGTAAGACTCAAAGTGTGGTTGAACACTTACTCAGAAATTACGCAAAAAAAAAAAAAAAAAAAAAAAAAAAGAATGAAATTTATTTCCAGGAGTTTAAAAGGTGTTGTTGATATTGCATGATATTCTACTAAATAATAACTTAATAAAAAGTTAGATTATTCAATAATATATAGATATTTTTTAAAGTGTACGAATACTTCTGTGAGATAAAATTTCCGGCACTTTTTGGTTTTTTATTTTTAAAAAATTAAGTTTTAATATTTTTTAAAAACTTTTCATGTAGTTTTGTTTAAAATTGATCATAGATCTTATAATTAAATACCTATTCCGAAATATTTATTCTAACCAATGAATAGGGGCCAATTTCGCTGAAAGTCGTAGGTGTACGAACACTTTTGGGAGCCACTGTATGTAATGGAGGCTTTATTCCGAATTTCAGGGTAGGTTGTAAACAAGAAACCTTTTTTTTTTTTTTTTTTTTTTTTTTGCATAGTAATGCTATAGTTCATGTTTATGTTTGCGAATGAAGGCATAGAAAACTATTTGGTGGGTCGTGTGCAGTTAATATTTTGGAGCATCAATATCAATTCAAACTTCCGTCCATTCCTGTGACTAACGCATTCATATAAAATTGTTTCAAGAACTACTATGCTTTTACCGTAAATCAAATTACCGATTCCACAGAAATAAAATTAATTTCATTTTCATATGACTAATACTCGTAGTTCTAATATTTTATTACGTTCACCTACTTTTCCTTTTATGTATGTCAATTTTCCTCTTTTACAGCACTTGGCCAAAAAAATATTTTTGTTGACTCTGAATTCCGTTTAGTGTTAAGTAATTTGAATTCGTTTTCTGCGAAACTTTTCGTAAGATACTTTATCATTCCTAACTACTGAATCTAAAATGGAACGCAAGCGGGATTTGTTTATTTTTTATTTAAGGCGAAAGATAATTTCATGGGAAAAAGTTGTCTTCTTCTAAGGAAGTACGGGTTAGAGGCACAAAGCAACGAAGTTCCACTGAAAAAAATAGAGAGAACGAGAGAGTGAGAAACAAGAAATTTGAGAAACAGTAATTAGAAGACTGGGAGAATATTAGGAGGGAACAAACGAGTGTGTGAGGAATGAAAGAGCAAAATAGAGAAAACTAATGGCGGATGTGGGTATGTGTTGCTTTAGTTCATTTCAATATAAAAATATAAGTACTTATTTTGCCTTTTTTTGAGTGATCACGAATAGCTTATTATATCCTCACTTGACTAAAGTTGATGCTGCTTTGATTTTTCAGATTAACGTGACGACCGTTTTTTTTAATATTTATTTAGAGAACGAAATTCCCGTCATCCTTGTCACAAATCGTCTGAGGCTTGACTTTATTCATATTTTTTTCAGTGTTTAACTCTAGAAGACTTGAAGAATTCAATAAATCAAGAAGATTGGAATAAGCTAATTATCAATAGTTAATCAATCAATTTGATTATAGAATATTGCAATGTCATCGGGTCTGAGGTCGCGTGCCAAATTTCAAAAGAATCCGACTGCAGGAAGAGGGCGAAATTTGAGGAATAACACCAAAGGATGAACTTAAACAGCAAAACTTCATCTCCGAGTTTTTAATAGCTATCAAAATATTTGTAAGCTTTAAAAGGAAAAACTTGGGGCGCTGGTACAATATAGGGTCTGGTGGAGGAAAGTGATGGGCAATGGGGTTAAGTGGTCATAAATTAAATAAAGAGCTATACGTTCGAAACAAATGAAAGAATGAGAGTAATTTTTTCATTTTAGATTTTAACAATTAGGAACTACGTATGTTCTGAATTACAAATTTTGAAACTGGCAGTATTTTGTTTCGCGAAAAAATTCCTTTTGTATGCATATGAAATATTTTAAAATCTGAACACCTCGTTTAACTTCTTTGTAACATTTTTTTCATTAAAATGTTTAGTAGATTGGTTTTGCAGGAAGTTTATGGATGTCTCTAGAACACGTCTGCATAAACAGCTAAACTGGATATATATGTGTGTGTGTAGGTGACCGATATATTAAGGCCGATTTTCGGGTGAAAGTTTTTTCGCGAATACAATACTTCCTTTTTTGTAAAAGAAAATAAAAAATGATTCGTGAATGTCTTGAAATATCTTGAAATTCAATTGTGCTTTAATGTTTTGAAAATTCATGCATAAGAGTATAAGTTATCAAAATCTGGAATATTAGAAATTTTTCTATGTGTAACATTCTTTTGATTAGCACTGTAATACCGCCATAAAATAACAATAAAAAAATCACCAGAGCGATTCTCGAAAAAATGTCCCGTGCGTAACGCTAAGTTTTTTTTATTCAAGTAACTATTGACTAAATATGGTATTAGCTGTTATGCTTTGATAGTATATTAAAGCAAGTATTATTCCCCAACAGCATTATTTTTTGAAGGCTTTGGTTAGCTTAAAAAAAAAAAATAAAAAACTTAGCGTTACGCACGGGACATTTTTTCGAGAATCGCCCACTAGATGGTATGGAACTGAATAACTTAATGTTTAGAAAAAAAAATTTCTTCCTACGGTAGTAATGAAACGAAATATTCAATAAGAATAACTTTTCAAAAATTGTCCTGAAATGAATATTAATCCCAAATGAGGTCTGACAAGCCCGCACAAAAGAGAGACAGAGAAAGAAACAGAAACAATCAATCAAGAAACAAAGTTGTTCAAAATACCTCTTATAATAAAACTGGAGGGCTTTTCCCCCTGGTAGTTTCGCTCGTCAAACCCAGCGAAAAGACCACCATATTTGCTCGTTATAACTGTGTGCTCGTAAAAAACAGGTTCGTAGAAAAAATTATTACAATTCAAATATGCTTGCTTGGTTAGTTTGTGTTATTTATGTACAGTTCTAAGTTGGTGAATTTGCTTCGAACTCCTTTATTATCTCATTCGTGTATTATTGTTTTTCGAGAAACACTCAGTGCCCGAAAGTAGTTACAAGTTTTTCTGCACGTAAAAATCCATTGGCCGTAGTTGAGGGTGGCTCGACGTGAAATTCTTCACTATTGTCGTTATCGTCATCGTTTTCAGCCCCCCTCCCCATCTGCTTTAGCTTGAGTCAGAGTTAAAATATCCTCGATGAAATGATGACGTTGGAGTCAACAAATATTTTTCAAATGCATATCCGTTCCGAAAATTAAATAATACAACCATCATCACTTGCTCGCAGGATTTATGACTGGGCTACAGCCCACACCACGAAAAACGAAAAAAAAAAAAAAAAAAACGGAATGGCCATCGTAGTTTATAGGTGGATGGTGTCAGAATAAGTTAATATTATTGACAATAAAAAAAATAAGCTGGTCTTCGACTAATCACAAGTTACAAAACTTCATTTTCTTTAAATGTATCATTTTTGTAATTTTAAGCTTGGTTGCGCCATGCCGCTTCACTGCTGCTTCGCTGGGGCTGATAATAGCTCGTGGGTGTTCTGGTAAGCACACAAACGTATTCATCACAGCTAACACACTATGGGGGGGGGGGGCATACGAAGGCCTGCCCGCTTTGGGCCACCCTCCCCTAAACATTTTATAACGAAATCATATAATTAAATTGCAAATCTGATAGGAAGAAATTGAGTAATAAAAATATTTCTGCTATGAGATACGTTCATTCTTGCAAAAATTTCATTTCGTCGCTTTCTGATTAGGTTCGATCAATCCTCATTCTTCCTTCTTCTCTGAAGAAAACTTGGAGCTCGTAAAAATGTACACAGAAAAACATATTTATCACATGATGGTTCTCCACAGCACGTGGTATAGCATGAGCCTCGTTGTTTACAATGTCGAAATGTATCGAGATTAGCATTTAAGAATTTTTGCGCTTCAAGATAATAAATATTTCGATCACGGCGTCTTGTTGCTGCAAATGCTATTTTGTGACAGTGGAAAATTTCTGGCTCTCGGTAATTTATTCTCACAGAAATGAAACTTAATAGCTAATCTAATTGAGAAGTAATTGGTTTTGTTTCAGCGTTACGTCACAGTTGATATATCTAATTGGTTTATTTAAACGATAAGTTTCGTTTCAAGTGCAGTGTTTTAGTTTGATTTAGTGCTTACAGTGTGTTCCAGGATTGTGGTAAGTTTGCGATTTAGTTTGTTTCTAAATTAATAGAGCACGCTTTCTTTACACAAATAAAAAAATTGAAAGGGGAATGTTTTCTAAGCTGATTAAAATTCCTTCTAACGAAGCTTCTAATTAATGTACAAAACGGAGTTCCTCTCCGGAGCAAACTTTTTTTTATTTATCATTATCAGTGTCTGTATACTTTTTGAGGTTCATCAAATGTTAATTTTTACATTACCGATTATTAATTTTTTTGATAAAAGAAAAATAAAATGCAATATTATTAAAATTTAAACCTGTATTTCAATGAAAGCGTATAGCTTACTTTTGTAAGAATGTACAATTGGGTAAGCGTTTTGAATAAATTTGTTTCTAATTAACAAGCATGTTCTCTTTACTCAGGTATTAAAAGTCAGATTTTTGTTGAGGAAATTAAAACAAGTTAATAACGCCAAGCATGGTTTTACTTACTGTCTGACCACCGATGAGATGAAAAGGCGAACATCCTGTTTACAGGCGGAAATGGATGCATCTATTAGTTTTCAGGGAAGTCAGCTTTTTCAGATGTGTGTTAGCCTCTAAACTAAGCAGAGTCACAAACGGGTGCATCAAATGTTTACTTTTCCCACTCAATTGGATAACTCGTCTTAACTGGACGTTTTCAAGTTCCGTAGTAACCATGGGAACAGAACGTAAAACTATTAATGGACAAAAAGAAGGTTTTCTCCCTCAAACATACTTTTCCGTTACTTATTATTTTTGCTATGCTTTTGAATTTTGTTTCCCCTCTTTATGGCTAATTTGTTTTTAAATAAAACCAGTATTGCTCAATTTTAAACTTGTATTTCAATGGAAACGTACTCTTAAAAGAATTTACGAAGACTGGAGAAGAATTAGGAAGCTACGCAAGAATTTGGAATTAATACTACTCCACTGAAATGAAATAACATCGAGTAGCATTTCGGTTGTGTGGAATTGTAAATAGAGGGAAGTTTATAGGGGGAAAAAATATTACCGGCCGCCACCGACCATAAAGCGACTAAATGAAAAACAAATGGCAAATAAAAAATCTGCCAATGCCCGTCCAAGGAAAAAAAAAAAAATCAAGAACCGTAAAGAGTACAATAGACATAAAGACTGGCACACAGTTTGGGAGCCGCTGGTCTAATCTATAATCCAGTTCTTTCTACACGCCATGTGAATTGTTTTTACGGGGTTACATCACCAAAGACGCTGTTATCAAACTCACTATTGCGAAAACACTACAAAACCTTCAAGAACGTATTTGTGCATTACAGTAGAAGACCGTAATAAAACACCTTGGGACCAGAGCTTTTGCATTATACAGGTTTTGGCGTTATATAGGTCATTTCACAAACTTTGAAACTAATATTCAGAATATATATACATTAGCACACTGTAAAAAAAAATCCGTAAAATTTACAGAAAAAAACTGTCAGCCAGGACGCCAGTTTTCTTCCGTTTATTTTACAGAAATCTTCCGTATTTTTATTATTTATTCAAGCTGATTTATTATTTTATGAAGATTAAAAAATGAAACTATACTTTCATAAATCCATTTCAATATTTACTATACTACTACGAAATACATGTATACAAAGGTAAGTTTCCGAATATGCCTCTGTAACAGATGACAAAAAAACATAATAATAAAATATTGATTAGGATGCAATGAAATGGAAGTTGCAAACGATTTAAGACTTACTCGCTTTAAATAAATATAAGATCAAAAACTCGAGCACGAGAACCAAAATCCAAACACGCGGGCGAAATTTCGAAGATTCGAAGAAAAAAAGTATAACCGGTTACAGATTCAAAAAAACAGAGAAATCCTGTATTTTATTACGAACAGTTTTTTTCTGTAAAAAATACGGATAACTTCTTCAAAATTTACAGTTTTTTTTTACAGTGCACTTCAGAATTAGTTCTATCTGCAATGAGTATTAAAACACAACCAAACATTCACAAATAAATATGTTTCACAATTAAAAGAAAGTGAATTATCCTGCACTTCTGCCAGCTTCATAGTTTGCATAACAGCTGCATTTTCAAGAGCCATCTGATATTTTCTCTTTACTGTGAATATTGATTTTCATCTAAAAGCTTTGAATTAAGCTGGAAAGATGAAAAACTGTTTCAAAATTCAATTTTCCTAACAATTTTTATGTTAGCAAGGCAAAACAAAGGGATTTTTTTAAACTTAAAAACCTGTTGTTTACTTCTGAAAAGTTGTGCGGTTTATAGAGAATTGCGTTATATAGGTATTCTACTGTATTACAAACCTTTGGCAATGTCATACTCAGGGGCCCTCGAACTAAAATTTTTGCTAGCAAGAAAATTCTCAAATTTCCGAATGGAGTTCCAGTTTAACCAGATTATGAAAACAATTTTAAGAATTAAAAAAAAAGAGTAAGATTAAAGTTAATTTCTTCCAAATTTGTCGAATCGTCAGCAAAATTTGCCGAAAAAGGAAAAGTTTGGGAAGTCCCAGTAACCTCCCTTGGTCTTGGTGATACTCAAAAATGTGTGGAACGAACTGGATCACAGGTTACATGTTGTAGATATAAAAAAAAGGCTCCAACATTGAGAATATTAAGCTAGACATTTTGCACAATTTTCTCACACGTTGCATGCTTGTGTAATTGAACTTCATTCAAAAAAAAAAAAAAAAAAAGGGGGGGGGGGCTATTTCTTTTTACATCTATGAATTATACTTCTTGTAATATGCGCAGCAGTTTTGAAAATATGATTTTTTGACATCGAGGCCATCATTCGTGCTCACTGTGTATATCTTTTGGCATTTTCAATCAAAACTGACCGCTATTTCAAAATAGTGGCTGAAATTGTTACTGGTGACTAAAGAATTTCCCCAGTTTTGCCCTCTAGGGAAATTCCTCAAGCTTCCGATGACAAGATCGATTGTTTGTATGGAATTCCCCGCTCTTTCGTGTCGCAACTGGTTGGAAGTATTGTCGGCCTCGATTAACAGGGTAACGGATAAAAAATATCCCTCAAGAATAAATCTTCCAAAATTGAAAATTACTTGACAGACATTATGTCAAAACTATTCACTTAATGAAACATTTTCCTTGGAAATGCAGAATAAGGGTCGTGTAGCATTTCTAATATTTTCCTTTAGCAATTTCAAAGGAAATAAGCGAGGAAAATTCTTGAGTAAGTCTTAAATCCGATAGGTGAAGTCGATAATCAAATCTGATGAGGCGACTAGCGCAAATATTTTGCCTAGAACGCTAACCTGGGAGGGGGGAGGGGAGTAGAGTCGCATTTCTTTTTTGTGCTGGAATGCTGGCAACACACATTTTGTTACCTTTTTCGTGCACATTGACAACGCTCTACCATTCGCTTGATTGTGTGTGTGTGTGTGTGCTCTAATTTTAGTCCCCAAAAGGGTGCTACAAACTGAAAATTCGGAAGCATTAGGAAGTAGGAAAACTCAAACTAAAAAAAAAAAAAAAAAGAAAGAAAGAAAGAAAATTCTATCTAAACTATCTATAATTCTATCTAAATATGGCATAGGGAACAGTATTGAGAGCAGAAATTGCAAAATTATGAAATATATTTTTCTAAAATCAGCAATTAGAATAAACTTTGAAACGTCGATCAACAATACGTTATATATTTATTATTTACCAAAAGTACAGCTCCATTAAAACTCAGGAGAAACAAACGACATTGAACTGTTAATTTTCACGCTGATTGCAATTCGATGGAAAAAGAAGTTGAACTTTTATTAAAAGTAAAAAGTACTGCGGACTTAAAAATGTTTACAACTTTCTGTTCTTCAACGACACGAAAAGCAAACTTCATGTGGTGCAGTTTTTAACGGGTTTTCCCAACGGTACCAAACTCCGAACAATACAGCAATTTCTTCTCACAGAAAAAGAGTAATATCCTATCTTTTTTTTAATTGTTAAAATTGAAATCTATATGTATAAAGGTAACGGCGTTTCTTTCTTTGTTTGTACCCGATGGTCAGAAGACCCCATAGCACCTACAGCCCTGAAACTTGGCACAAAGATTCGAACGTACCCCGGGCCCGTGCACCTCGAAGCGAAAATTCTAAATTTCGAATTAGTTTTTTCCAATTATCTAATTAAGCTAAATTTCGGCTAATTAGAGGGTAAAAAATCCACCACCCCCAAACAATATATACCGTTGGAAAGAGTTTTCCTTTCCAAACAAGATGATGTTTGTTCCATTTTTCTCAATTAATTAGAACAGGAGATATAAGCGATTCTAATTGAGCCAATTTTCAAGGCTTCTCTTTCGAGAAATTGCTATAACACTAGGTCCACTTTCCAGACAATTTTCAACTATAACACTAGGTCCATTTTCCAGACAATTTTTCAATTACTTTCTTTTTAAAAATTTTGGAGGAAGTTGCTTTTGTTGCTTATGAATATTTTACTGTTATTACTTTATTTTAAATTCATTGTGCGTATGTTAATTGATTTTCTTTTTAATTAGAAAGTCGCTTGGCGAATTTGGAGATGAATTATGGAATTTTTTACGTTTGAAAGCTACTGCAAATATAACCTTGATGTAATTTGTTTTTCCTTAATTCAACGGATTTTCTTTAAATTTTTAGCACAGGCATCGCTGTACGGGTACTGCTAGTAAAGGAATAAAATCGAGTTTTAGGAAAATGCTTCAAGATGTGCACCTTCAATGCATCATGTTCCTAGTTTCACGAAAAATGGACCGAACGGTCTTACCTCCAGGCGAGTCACACATACAGTAAACTTTCTGCTTCATTATTAGTAGCGATTTTCTAGTGTAAAGTAGTAGAAACATAACCTCTTCCATGAAGAATTTTTCACTATTCTTCTAAACTTCCTGTTGCATTAAATATGGATTATACTGCATTTTCAGACATAATAAGAGAATTGTTTTTCATGATAGAATAAATAGTTTGCAATCAATATACGATTAGTGGAATAAAGGCGTTGTACTATTTCATTTCAACAGACGATTTTTTTTCTTGGCAATTAATTTCAGATCGTACATTTACCTCTTATGGGCTCGGCCGGATTTAGAGTCAACGGGGCCCTAAGCTATTCCAGGAATGTGGCCCCTTTTTATAGTCCGGACAAATTTATGTCGGTGGCAAAGCGGGCCCTTTTTTACGTTTTTTGTTTGTTTTTTTCCCTCCCACTATGTGTATCGTTTCCTCTGATACATAAAGTCATGTTATTATTTTCGTTTTCTAACGCTCCCGTTGTCTTTTTTTGCTTTACCTTGGGGGGGGGGGGGAGTATCAGGAGAAGCATGCAGTGATATAGCCTTTACGTTGGGTATAGAATATCACTAAGCTTAGAGGGTCCAAATGTTTCTCCCCGGAAAAAAAATTGAAAAATAGGTATAAAATTCTGCATTTTGAGGTCATATAAGGGTAATTAGAACTGCTAAAACGCCAGGAAAAAAATAGGCGAACAAAAACTTTTTTGTAAATTTACACACTCTTTTGAAAATTAAGATAATGGAAAAAAAAATTGTTCTTAGTTCGACAAATGGTTGACACTAACCGCCAGAGAAGAAGAGCGAGGGAGGAGAAATATCCTTCCAACTCATCACAAACACAACACTGAATTAATTGTAAAATGGTCAATAAGAAAAAATGCATAAAACGCTTTAAAAGATATGATGTTGAAATTTAAAAAGCAGGTATCGAGAGAGTAACAACCCTTACCGTTCAGACAATTCAGAGTTTATGCACTTGATGATAAGAAATAAAATTGAAGCATTTTTCAAGGAGTTTCAAAGATTTATTTAGTCATTTTCAAGGATAAAAACAATTAAAATTATTTAAAGCATTTCATTTCCACTTTCCAATGTCTGACGTACAGTATTATTGTGTTCCGTACAAAACAAATTGACCGTATGCAGCAGAAGCAAGATAAAAGCAAGCAATAACACAGATGTTTTTATTTGAAAACTTTTCTTTCTCTCTCTGAGGCAATATTATATTGTGTGTTTATTCTTTATACACGTTCCACTCATTTTTATGCAATTTTGGATCATAGACGCTAATAAAAGAACGTAGATTTCTCCACGTTTACCATACAATTACACGTTTACCATAGACACGATACAGGGCCTGATTTCTGAATAGGTCAACTAGGCCGTGGCCTAGGGCCCCACTCTTTAGTGGCCCCCAAATGGCTAAAACTTTTTACGCAATAGATTGTAATGTTTGGCTACAAAAGGGCCCCGAAAAAGCGTTTGGCTAGGGCATCATCACATATTAATCGGGCTATACATGTACGAAAATGCCGGAAAATCTATTTAATTAAGTATTGTTTCTAACGCTCGAACATGAGCGCACACACCCATTCCTTTGAGTTATTGAAAAACATCGATTAGCATTTAATCGACGTAAAAAGAAGTAGTGTGGGGATTCACACCAGAATTTTTATGTATTTTTTGCATAAAGCATTTATATGAAAAGATAAGGCGAAGTTTTGTAATGTCGTCATGGTATTTCTGAAATACGTTTATTTTAAAAAGAATTAAAATAAAATGTTTTTAAAAGAGAAAAAAAAAAGAATCGACTTTAAAACTACAGCTGAAAAGTGCTCTAAAAAGTAAAAAAATAATTTTATTCTTTAAATACCCCCGATAATACTTTTCAACATATTTTTTGAAATCCGCGAGAAAATGATAGGCAAAACGATACGCAACCACAATTCAAAAAACAAATATTCATTTTAATGAATTCAGGTTCTTTAATGGCATTCACAAACATTACATTAATAACAACATATTAGTGTAGTTGTGGCACAAATGTATCGTTCTTAATTTTGAGTGGGGTTTCCGAAAAATATAAACGAAATATAGTACGGAGTTTTCCCTATTATTTTTCGCCGACTTCAAAAATTACGTTTAAAAGCAGAATCGGCGGTGTTCAAATAATAAAATTATTTTTTACTTTTTAAAACAACATCCAACTGCAGTTTTAAAGTCAGTTTTTTTTTCAAAAAATATTTATTTCTAAGTATTAGTTTTTGATGTGTTTAATGAATCATGTATTATCCTCATCCAAATATTTCGAATCAAAAGAAAAAAAAAATGATTGCTCGGATCGGACTATTTCCTTAACCGCTATGGGGGGGGGGGGGGGAGCAGATCGACATTCACACATTTTCTCATTTGAAAACCCAACTTTCCAAAAATTTCAATTTTTATCTGAGTATTTAATTTTTTTTTCAGTGTTTTACGATGAATTAGGCCGTTTTTCATGTATTTATTCATTTATTTAAAACTTTTATGGGAAAGTAGGCTAAAAACCATGAATCTCAAAAAACAAACAGAAAAAAGGTCAAAATAAATAAAATAATTAAATAAATTTAAAAACTGGAAATCGGGAAAATGAGCCTGTCGGTCTGCCTGTATGTATCCCTTAGTACGTAGTCTATTTACACGATTCGCATAAAAAGACATACAAAATAAATTCTGATACTCTGAACTTTAAAACAGATTCTAGTTTTTGCTTCGATCAAAAAATATCTTCTTTGTCAAAACAGTATTTTGTCTTATTAATTATGTTTACCCCCTCATTGATTAACCATCAAAAGTTGTTGAAATAACATTTGTGAGGAATAAAATTTTTCCCGCCGCTCCACGAATTGATGCCGGAAAAACGGTTTTACAGAGATTGTCTCGAGGAATGATACCAAATCTTGCCAATACGTACTACCAAGCTGAAACAAGATTCGGAGAGTTCATTTTTTATGCCATATTTGGAGAGATACCGCCAAGTTTTGGCATTTGAGCATTTTTTCGTGATTTGATGTATTGTAGTTTTAGGAGATTTTAACGCTCGAATTCCTCAGGCGGATGAAACTTCAGTTACACAACTGAATATCCGATTGAAGCCTTCTTCAATAAATAATAGATGGAGCTCTTTTCATATCATTATTCGATGTCAGACTCAGATTCGAGTCAGCTGGCGAAATGCGTCACAGTAAGTTATGGCTTCATTCACTTCAGTGTTCCCGCACAAGATGTTAAATGCGTCAAAATGACAAAAAATAAATAAGTTAATTAATTAATTAAAAAAAATAAAAAATAAATGAAATAAAATTAAAAAATAGATAAATAATTAAATAAATAAAAATAGAAAAATAAATAAATAAAAAAAAGTCAATCATCTAGCACATATTTAGGTATTAATTTGGATTTTTTTTTTTTTTTTTTTTGGATTTTGATGTCTTGAATTCAAACTAAAATCACGAATTGCAATAAGGACGCTAATGGTTGGGTTTCTTGTTTCTACAAATGGCTCCTGTCGCAATCAAAATTGAGAAAAACCCTGTCATTAACTTGAATTCAAGACTTCAAATTAATGACAGGGACTGCGCACGGAGGCCGGTAGACCTCAAAAATAATGGGACTCCATTCAACAGTCAAGAGAAAAAAAAAAGCAATCTTGATTACCCAATAAATAAATTTGTAAAATGAAGAGAAAAGGTTCTAGTAAAGGAAAAACTAAAGTAACGAATTTAGTTCAACGGAACGAAAAATCTTTAACTGTTTCTGGTCACACCATTAAAAATTTTGCAGCCGTGATGTCCTTGAAAGTTCATGTTTCAATTTAAAAAACTGTATTTACGAAACGCAGATAAAATTCGTTAATTTAAAAAGTAGGACTTTCGACTTTTTCTTCCGCATAAACATATTTCTCGCTTTGATGATTTTTTTTTTAAATTTTACGAAGAATTTAGGTCTATTAAGGGTAACTAATTGGTTGTAAAAAAAAAAAATAAATAAAAAACAAGTGAATAACAACAGCTGAGAAAAAACACATTGCTCAAAATAATGTTCATTGTGGTAATTCTAAACTTTTTTCATTACTTGATTTTCAAATTGCTAACAAACATAAAATTATTCACCTTTTCGAAATCCTTTCCAACATTTTCCTGAGCAATAAAAATAAACTGCAACAACAGATACTGTTTGAAAAACAAACATTTCCGTATTTTGTGACAGATGCTTTTTGAAAAACAAACATTTCCGTATTTTGTGATAAATTAGATCATTAATCTTCAACTTTTAATAATAGCTTCAAGAAATATACTTAGACACAGTGAAACAATTTTCTTGTCACTTCGTTCAATATCAATGCACGGATCAATGAATAACACCTTTCCTGTTATGAAACGCTAACCTACGTAATAAATCAAAGTTTGGTCGAGCAAAAAAATATAAACGCGTTTTTTATTTTCGAATGACGTGCGCTCATTGCTCGTTCTTTCCAACTACCGGCAGCATGCAATAAAGTGACGTCACGGATTTTACCCTTCCTCCCCCGCTCTATCTCGCCGCCATATTTTTCTTGCTCTCTTTCGTGACGTCAGGGTAATACCCAGACATAAAGCTTTATTCTCTGGCAAGTCAATTCTTTCCTAGTTCTGCTACTCTGCGGTTGTGCTTAGATCCGTCTTCATACGCGTAAGTGTTTTTTCGTTTACCAACATAGTTATTGGCCTTTTTATGTATTGATCTCTGATGTTACATCATCTGAAAGTGTTTTTAATGACAAATGAATAGCTAAAATTTGAATTAATGCTTTATATATTTTACGCGCGGACATGGCACTTGTTGAATGCGGATGTTTGACAGGTTAGCGACTGCACACGTGAGTATTTCTAAATCATAAACACAAAAGTTTTCGGTGTAATTTAAACTATCACTTGCGTTCTGAAAAAAAAAAAAAAATGGGTCGTAACTTAATAATCTATTACTTCAATTCGCATTTCATTTCAGTTTAACTTTTCCAATTGAAATGTCACTTTCTCTCAATAGATCGAAGCTGTCGTTTAAGGGTGTCAGAAGGGAGCAATTGCCCCTCCCCTGACTTAAGGAAGTAAGTGTATTTACATGCCTGAGGGTATAGTGCTGAGGGGGTGTATTTTGTTGTTTTTCGTTACAATTTAACTCCGATTTAACGATTGTCAAGGGACTGGAAAAAGTTATCGTTAAATCAAGTAAATCTTTAAATCGAGGACCATAGATATTCAATGCTGTCAAATGCTTACCAGTGAAATGTATCATTTAATTGAGGAAATCGTTAAATCGAAGTTGTACTGTAATATAAATTGAGTATATCCTTTGCCTCCCCACCCCCTCCAGGAAAAATGCAATGACAGGATCGGGTTGTAAATGATTTATATCCGGAGGTTTTAATTTATCTTTTTATTTAAACAAATTTTAATTATATTCAATAGTGAATTTCTGTAATGACCTTTTCATCAAGCTTCTATTTCTTTTCCAACAAACTTTAAATTAAAAAAAAAACAGTTAATTATTACCGTAAATCGTTTCTATAAATATTCTTTAAAGCTACTTAAAAAAAATACGGTGTGCTACTTTCTGAATTATTCGTCTTATTTTGATATAATTTATAAAATTTGGTAGTTTAATTCGGAATGGTAAGTTGAAAACCCCATCTGTTGTGTTTTCCATTGATGTCTGCATTGTGTGTGTTTGCGTGAATTCAAAAGAGTAATTGTGATTTATTACTTTACAAACCTAATTGAACAGTTTTGGCAAAGTGATTTATTTATTTTTAAGTTTTAAAAAATCCTGTTAATGAATGAATGAAAAAAAAAAAAACTTCCATATTTAATTGACTGAATCACGAAAGTGTAATCTGTGTTAAAATAAAATTTGTTATAAGACCTAGGGGGTGTGTTTCATGCAAAAGGCCAGGTTATTTTTTGCGTCCGTATTATGTTTGTTGAATATTTCGAAAGGAGTAGATAATGTTGCACAAGAAAGTACTTTTTAGAGAAATGTTGTGTATAACTTAAAAGATATATTTGAATTTAAAATTGTTAATAAATTGCAAATATGGTTTCAACTTTCATAAATTATTATTTTCGTTTGAAATTGATATTGGTATCTCATCTTTTCATAAGGAAATGTAATTTTAAAACAATTTTAGTAACAAAGAACAGTGATATAATGATCAGGGTTCTTGTAAGACGTGGAACATGAGTAAAATCGATTTTATGGTTTTGCTGTGAAGTTGAAAGTATTTGATGACAGCTTGAACAAAAAATAAAAATAAATTTTGCGGTCTCCTAGTTTGTATTGGAGTTAAAACCCCTCCCAAAACTGGAGCACATTCATATTTCCCCCGTACAAATCAAGGAGGTGGGTGGGGACAGTATTTAAACTTTTCCAAGCGGGATAGGTTTTAGCAAAATATTTCACTGCTTTTAATGATCGGGAAGCAGTTTCTCAGCACTTCCAGAACTGCACAAATCCTTTTTTAAGTACACTTAAGGAGAAAAAACTTACCACACGGGATTTTCCAGCGGTGACCACTAGGGAGATTGGGAAGGGGGGGGGGAGGGATCATGACGTAGACTGTGCCATTGAAATTTTTAGAAGGGGGTGTTTTGAGGGGTATTTTCCCCTTTTGGGGGGGCTCTTGTTTTGGGGGGTCTTTGCGATATTTATGGGAGGGGGTGCACCCTTGCTCTTAAGTGGGTGGGCACCCCTGGTTTTTTTCAGACTTTTTCCCAATGGGATCGTTTCCGAAATTTTAAAGGTATTTTTTTCTGAAAGAGAATGCTTAAAAACATAGGATCTGACTATTTTCTAAATAATTTCACAAAGTTTAATATTAAAAGAAATATATTTAATCGGTGCGCTTTTATTACTTACGCTTCTGCCGATGACATCACAAATGATGAAATGTCATTCACAGAGCACAATATTTAATTTACATCTTTACCTCCGTGTACTATCAACGATATGGTTGATAGCAAGCGTAGAGAGAAATATTTAATTCGCTTCTTGATTATCATAACGTGGAACCGCAGTAGACCACTACCACACTAGACTAGTGGGTAGATGGGTAGACAGGTGCGCCAAAGTACATCATTTTATTTTTAAAATCGGACATTTAAACATTTAAAAAAGTAATTAAAATTGAAGCGTTGGGAAAATGAAAGTTTTTTCTCGCTTCATGTTATATATATATATATATATATATATATATATATATATATATATATATATATATATATATATATATATATATATATATATATATATATATATATATATATATATACTATCAATTTCAGTGACTAAAAGTAGTACTTTTGGCTGAAGGAAACAACTCCATTTTCATCGAAAGATCGAAACAGTTAATAGCTAGCATTTGGCATTCAAAAAGATATTGAGGAGAAGGTTTTTAAACGATCTCCCGAAAAAAAAAAAATAATAAAAAGAAGAAGAAATTAATCTAAGATAGTAAAACTAATGATAAATATACTGTGCTCTTTTCCCCACTTTCTTCGTTTTTAAAGTCATAGTGATAACGATGCGAATTATAAATTGTTTTTATTCAAGTACTTTAAATAATAAATTACTAATTTATAGAAACTCTTTGATTAAGTATATTGAAAATTTTCGCATTATAAATGTTTGGGAGAGAAAGAAACAATTTTCTATTTTGAAAACCACTTTCAGAACATTTTTCCGGCATTCGTTTTACCCGTTATTTGTTATAACATTTAATTGAACTTCTTTAAATGTTATTGTTCTTTTAAACATCAATTAAAAAAATAAATAAATAAACGTTTTAAATTTAATTTTGAATGTTCTAACTACGTCTCGCAATGTCAAGACTAGAGTTCGTTTTTATCGTCGCTTATATAAGTTATAGTTGGGGGGGGGGGGGGGGGGGTTATTAAACAATAACTGGATGGATTTTTTCAACATGCATTGAAATCGGGATTTAAAAGTAACAAATACGTTACCCCCCCCCCCCCCCCCCCCGTTTTTTTTCAGTAATACTAAAATTTATTACTTCACTTCCCTGATTTTACTTAATTCAGCGCTTATAGGGTTCTCAGGCTGTCACTTAAGGAGGGTCAGGAAGGGAAGATAGCTCCGAGGCTTTGATGGATCAATGAAATAAGTAGGCATATTTTAGTGTTTCAATGAAATGTACAATGAGTTCATAACTTTTTGTTCCACGCCCCTGGAAAAATTTGAATTTACGGGGTTGGTGAAACGGATTCTGTTTAAAATCTCACCTTTTTAATAGAACATAAGAGTAGACTCCCGAAAACTCGGTACTCGGTCACATTCTGGTAGGTCGAAAAGAAAAAACCACCCACGAGCAAACCTGTTGCGCGCGCATTCCCGATAACCCGCCATTTTCAAACTCAGCCATCTGCGATCCGCATTAAGCTGCGTTTTCAGAATCAAAAGGTTCTTTTTGAGGGAATTCACTTGCAACTAATAGATTATGAAACTTGCCTAAAGTGAAACGTTGGAATTCCATAGTGAGAAATAAATTTGATGAGCCTTAGTCGATCTCCCAGCAGAAAAAAAAATGAAATTAAAGTTTTATAATCTTTCTGTGTGAAGAATTGCGGAAATTTTACCCAAGTTTCTATCCATTCTAAAAATGAGGACAGTTAAATAGTTACATAAAATACACCGCCAGCTCAGTTATTCCATCCGAGGACTGCCGTTTCGTGCTTTTTAGCACTCATCAGCCAGAAATAGGAAGCAACTGAGCTGGAGGCGGAAAACCTCTTTAAGCAGCCAAGAGAGCCAAACAAACTGGTAGCTAATAGTGTTGCGGAATTGACCTTTCTCATGGTTGGGGCAAACCTAACCTGGCAGCATTGTAATGCTGCGATGAGGACCTGCGTGGCTTTCACTGCCAGGTTAGGTTTGCCCCAACTATGGTTTTTCACCCTAGGCTACAGACAATTTTCAGCGCAATCCAACAAAAATATTTTTATCGGGGGGGGGGGGGGGGATCAAACCGGCAAATTCCAGCTTGTTCACTCCTGAATTTAAATTCTATTTGCTGGTTGACCAACTGGCGTTTATAAATGTAGCCCAAAATTTTCTGCTTTAAAAACAAAATTTTTGGAAATCAAATTTCAATTACTTGATTCACAACTGTCTCTGAAATGTAATAGTTGTCTTTAATTTTTCTCTCACTTCATGATACTGAGTAAAATTTTATTCATTTTGGAAAAAAAAAAACAACTTTTTGAAAAAATAAAATCGCGGCCATACTAAGCTTTTGCAAATCGAACTTCTTCTGTAGTTTTTTTTTTATTATTATTTATTTGACACAGATTACCCCTTGAAAACTTGAGTTTGTGGGTCAGGATGTCCAATGTATTTAATTATCTTGTCGACTTTCTTCCTGCTTCATGGAATGGAATTGAAAGCTGAAGTTTTAAGCCAGTTGTAGCCTTGACTGTAGCCTTCATGGTACATCCGGCGTTGGTTGCATAATGATATTACTACTTTAACATGAAATGTAGTCCAACAAGTTTCTTACCTTTACATCTAGAATGGTGAAATTCTGAAATTACCGTTAATGGGTAATAAATAGGTCGTTCCAACTGACAGTTAACAAAGGTTACGATTGTTTCCTGGTAAAATTTGAAAATCCCATTTCCTTATTCCTAGAATAAGGAAGCTAAAAATAAACAGTTGATTATTTTATTTATTTCAACTTTTGTATTCCTCTCGTTTTAAAAAAGTTTTAAACTGCTGTAGGTTAAGAAATTGTTTTAAAAAAAATAAAGCTAAATTTAACCAGGAATGATGAATCAAACCCATATTTCACTAGGGTTGAGCTGCTTACAGGGTTTTTTTTCCCCAGGGTGCCCACTTGGGGGGGAGGGGGGGGAAGGGGCATGGCGCAGACTGGGCCATTGAAATGTTTTAGGCCGTTGTTTTCACGCACCCCACTCTATCCCCTCAAACTGCGCCTTTGAAATTTTTAGGAAAGTTTTTTAAAGTGCATATTTCTCTTTTTTTATGGCAGGGGTGGAGGATACTTCATAGTATTTCAGGAGGTCTGTACACAGGTAGTTCTCATTTTCCGAACTAAGTCTTCCTTTTAGTTTCTCTTGGTGCATACAAATTGCTGAAATTATATGCAATTTCACGTGTCATTGCAGGGGTGCCACACCCCCTAAGTGTAAGAACGCACCCCCCTCAATATCGCGGAGCCCCCGCATATAAGAAAAATATCCCTCAAAACTACCCCTCCTAAAAATTTTAATGCGCAATCTGCGCCACGACACCCCCCCCCCCCCAGGTGGGCACCCCTGCATTGGGATTTGAGAGAAAGATCTGAAAGCAGGGCGGGAAGGAGGGTCAGGTGCTTAGCAAGCATTTGTTATCACCAAAATTGCAAAGTGAATCATGTAACCTCCTTTGCTTGGTGCGTTTCGAAGACTTAATCATTCATTATTCCTTTTACTTTTTCATATTAAACAATTTTCGCTCAACTAATTTAAAAACAGGAGTTAGCAGTATCTACGACTTTAAGATCATACATCGCCCCCGAGTGACCCCCTGTTCCATCCAAAGAACATACAGAAATGCATATCTAGATTGTCTTCTGGAGGAGTAGTTTCATGGCGTTTAAGCTTCTCAAGCTACATTGCGGAAAAACAAAATTACGTAATTTCATTTAAAATAAGATCACGTTATTGATTTTCCCTTGTTGTCACCATCTCAAGGCAATCTCAATGCATCAAAAGGAATTGTTCAAATTAGGTCACTAGCGCAGCCAGAAATTTACCTTCTGGGGGAACAGCAATAAGTCCTTATATATTTTTCAATATCAAATTATGATTGGCAAAATGGCTGAGTTGGGTGCTCCAGGGTCCCCGGGTATCTACCACTAATTATGGTTTAACCAGTTAGATGGGACCCTGAAGACCTGATTTTTTGATCTACTTATGCAAACTATTGACCACTGTTCAGTGTTTAGTCCTTATGAGAAATGTTTTCTGACTTTGCTATGAACCAGAAGATGATGCTTGTGTAAGGAAAGAGAGAAATGACGAATTAACTATTAAAATGGCATTTTTATTTTTAAATCAGAAATGTGAGAACTGGTTGTTCGAAAATTGGTGTGCTTTTAGGAAGTATCATCTTCTCACGTGCATTCAAGGCTGCTTTCAAGAGGTTCCTGGCCATCGCCATCAGGGTCACCGAACCGTCTGCATTCGGCGCGTTCGTTCACTTCAATGCACGCGACTGAGATTTAACTTCGCCATTTTGTTTTCGTTTACTCCTTAACCCATTCGATGACCAGCCCGAAAACCCTTAACGCGCATGCCGCAGATAACGAAACGGAGTTGCTTTTTGCTACGTTGTAATAACACTTTTCTCCCCATTTTGCTATCGGTATTTTAATGTTGTTTTTGCTGTTCAGCTTGCATTCGAAAATCGCTTCGCTTTATTTGTTTTTAAGCGCTGAATTAAATAGTGCAATAAAATACAAGGTTGCTAATATGTGCTGAAATATTCATACATTTACGCAGTACATAACAGGAAAATAAGAAACAATAGAGGATTGGACGAAAAGAAATTATTTTCATAACACTAATAATTTTATTAATTTATTTTTCTTTTTGCTTTTATCTCAGTATATCTTTTTTTTCTTTTACTGTTAAACGTAAGATGATCTATCTTTCAAAAGGCCTCAACAAAACATTCTTCAAACAATTGACTGATCGATCCAACGTGTGAGCAAGCGGACCAAACGCTGGAGGATAAAAAGTATTCTTCGGTGCCTTTTGATATATTGTGACACTTCAAAACGACCAATAAACACAGAACCCTTTGATGGCAGGACTATGGTCGACTTTTATCGTAATTCAGGTGACTTTTAAATCCCTTCTGAATGCCCAGATATCAGTTGCTCAAGCGTGGGAAGTATTTTAAAGATAAATGATTACAAAAGATCAAAACTTGCGGCTAATCCCCTATTTCCCTAAAGGATACTTTTGTGCATGCAACTAAAAGCCCCCAGCTGAGAGAGGAATAACTAGACCGACTGGGAGGTCTGTATTCTCCAAGGACCCTCTTTGCAAACATCCGAGCAAGTTAGTTCCATTCAAAGAATGGTCAGAAGGTTTTAGTGTTTTGTCGTCAACCCTTCCACATTATTTTCTTACAACAAAACAGTTTAGCTCAGAAAGGAATTTCAAAGCAAGCTTTTATGCTTATATGACGGAACATGTCTTCAGAAGGAAAAAAAAAAAAGGAGATCTTGCTTGAAATCGAGTCGGATTTTAAATCTTTTTTTTAAACATACTTGGATAAATTTAAGTTAGTTTCATAGGATTATTTACTAATTATGGCAATTTGATTATTGAAAAGAAACCAAATATTTAATTTATATTTTTAAAATCTCATAAAAGAAGGTACAATTAAAACATTGGAGCTATTTTAAGACAATAAATAAAATCTGAAAAAGAATGGGAGAAAAGGAATGTTTTGTTTCTTATGAGTAAAGCGTACAAAAAAAGAACTCAAGATATTATCATTTTATTCGTACTGTCGTATCTGTTTTATGTTTTACATAGTCAACTTTTACGTATAGTCAATGCGGTCGTCTTTTTTTTTTTTCGTGAAATAAAAAAATATTCAAAACCGTATCACTAAAAATCCATCAAAGGGTGCCGCGAATATAAAAAGATATAATTTACGTTTCAAAATATCATGATTTAAAAATAAATAAGCACTAAAAATAATAATAGTATACAAATAAATAAAAAGCGTAGTAAACACATTATAATAATAAAAAAAAACGTACTCGTACAAAATTAAGATACGTAAGATAATTTTTAAAAAAATATTGCGTAAAATAAATTATAAAATTTGAGGATTATGAACAATTTAGTGAAGGATACTTGCGTAAGAAGGTGGATTTTTGATAACAAGAAAAACATATTTCTGTTTATTTGCTTTATTCAGGCATAGAAATATTGATAAATATGTAAGGAAATATTTTCACACTTGTTCATCAGGAGTTCAAATGCCAGAATGCTAAGAAACAAAGCTTCCACGAAAAGATAAAAATATAATGCCTGATTATTTGAAGCATTATACGTGTCCCATCAAAGAGTACTTGAAAAGTTAATATCTTAGTAAAATAAAATAAATTACAACAAGTTCTGTGAAATACTATAAGTTACATCCCTTTTGTCTAAGAAAAGAGCTTGATTACCGCTCCCCCAAAAGCTCCAGAACCCAACAGAGAAGCGCAATAACAGGGTTCTGCTCCTGGAAGGATCGCCGACACATATTCGGCCGAAGCAAAAACTGCTAGAAACGCCGTGACGACACAGGATCGTCGAGGGCAGTTAGGAACCATTTTCTTGCGACGAGCCTGAATCGGCCGGGGCAGTATTAACACAAACTGCGCGGCCGATCCTGTATCGGCCGGGGCAAGGAATGGGTTAATAATCTCGGAAGGGGTTCAAGGTAACATGGCTCGTCGGCTGGCCACATGAATAATTCAAGGTCGCTGGCCGCTCCTTATAGTCTCAGTGTCGGTTTATTATTTTTTTTAAATAGGAGACAAATCAAAGCTGCACTTAAGCGATGATTTTCTTGCTAGAAGGGCTGATATGCAGTTTCTAAACAGTGATTACTAGGCGACGGCGATCTCCAATTTAATGAGGTGTTTACTCCAAAGGGAATAAAGCTCTTGATATTCCAATTTTTTTTTCCATTCTGAATGGTATTTAGGCTTCCATCCTTTTAAAATGGAATGTTGCTCAATGCATGGGCCATTTTAATTTTTACCACGTTGTGTAGGAATTTAACCTTCTCTCCAGATCGAGTAACGACCCTTTCTAACTTGGGAAGGGAGAAGGGGAGAGCTCACGAGACTGGAAAGCTGATTTTTTAAAAAATTGGTAGCTGTTGATCCCCTAATGTAGTTTCACAGATATGAGAGGAAATTGTATGTATATATTTGAACTAGCAGTACCCGCACGGCGATGCCCGTGCCCCCTGTTTTTATGCCAAATTCGCCGCCTGCGGCGGCTGTTTAAAACTATTTGGCCACGGTATTAATTAATCTCTATCTTTTTCGTATTTTTTATACCTATTTCCAGTTGCGTTTGGTGTCATTCACCTTTTTACGCAAAAATTGCAAACAAAGATCATTAAAAAAAAAACTGCGCTTTATTCGTTTAATTAAATAGTGCAAAAAAAAAAAAAAAAAACTTTTTTTCCCCCGTAGTTTGCAAAAAGTTGCGTTTGCAAAAAAAGAAAGACCGCACTATTTTAATTAAATTAAGTACGCAAATATGTAACGTAAAATAGACTCAGCAAAAGCAACCCTGTTGTAAAAATTTCCCCGCCAAGAAAACCTAAAACTCTTCCCCACAAAAAAGAAAGCCTTCATCCTAAACCAAAAAACCCTCCGCCTTAAAAAGTCATGATATCTAGTTTGCCCACCAAGTATCTGCCAAACTATCATCCTCCCTGTTCTCCTCTTTCATCACACCTACTTCCGTTAGAACCTCCTCCCACCTTCAACTCCTCAGAAATATAGATCGATTCTTCAAATTGTTTATCTTGTTTGGCGGGAAGCTTTTCTAATTGAGGTGGTTGCTTGGGGAGCAAAAAATTAGCAAAAATTAAGTTTATGGTGCTCCCTCATATCTTGGCACTCCCCCCCTCCCTTTTTCGGACGGTTCTGACCTTATACATCTTTCAATATTGCATATTATTACTTTGGTGAAACTTCTTAGGTAGGATAACCTATTTGTTCTTTTTTCTAATCGTCTAAAAAATAGAATAGAGCAAAATTTGCGTGAAACCAATCAAGGATTGAATTGAGCCGGAAAACAAAAGCACGGGATTAATCTAGTCCTTCATATGTCTACAATTTGTCAAGCATTCGCGCGTAAAATACAGGAAAATATACTAACGTATTTGATTTTCGCATGTCTTTTTTTTTTCTTTTTGACCTCGGATTTCTCAAGCATAGCTTAATTTTTTTCTTTCTACACAAGGTTTTACTTTGCTTCTCAACAAGTGATCCCTATTCATCCAAGCCTAGCACAACCTTAAGGTTTTGACGTGATTTTCATAGATTAACCTTTCTGTGGAATTCAACGTTTCGTGCATCTGTGACCTCTAATTCTCAGTAGTTCAGTGCATCCTTGAACGAAACTCCGTAGAATTTGGAATTATGTTTGTGAGCTATTGTTTTACTATGTACTGTCAGTTTTTACACACGTTTTGCATACTGATGACTTGTTACGCAACATTGTATTTATTTAGTTATTGAATTATTAGAGCATTGTCGTGCGATGAAGATAATTCCAGGAATAAAGAATGCTCCACTTGGCTTACAGCGTGAGTTCTTCAGAATTAAGAATCAGGGATTCGGAGCTGTTTTTCACTGGAGCTGCGGCTCTAAATTTTCCCTTGCTCCAGGCCTCTAGTTTTTCATTTTTTTTTTTCTTTTAGTTCTTTAAATATACCTAAAAATTATTAATTTTAGTAAACAGGCTGTGGCCGGTAGACACTTTTAATTCATTAACCACATCTTCATTATAAATAATCACTTTACCCAGGACTTTTCTTTTTTTGTTTACTGAAAATATTAAAGCAATCTTAAGGCCGCAATGCTGAGATAGAGCGCAGATAAGAGGTTTGGCATGAGAGATCTTCTGCTATTATGCGTATTTTTCCAAAATGGAATAGAAGAAAATAAGAAATATTCCTTTAATAATCAATTCTTAATAGATAAAATTTGAAGCTTGCTCTAAAATTTGAATTACAAAAGATATTTAGAACGTTTTATCAAATAAGAACTGATATGAAAAACAAAACATTTCGTTTCTATCCATTATTTTATTATTTTTTAATGTCTATTGTAAAAATTGCAAATTAAAATCTGGAACTCAAAAACGTGCATAAATATATGGTAAAGTTGTTGCAGCTTGAGCTTGGGCCATAGCTTATGTGGGAGCGATGCTGCTACGTCGAAACTTTTTCGGCTTTGGGTCCCTGCTTAGAATGCATGGAATTGACCCATCATACATTAATGTATGGAAGAAAGGCTTCATGCATAACTGTGAGTGCTTTTGGATGGGGCATCCCAAATTTGTGAGTGGCATCGATATATGAGTGAATCAAGTATTTTTATGACAGGAAAATAATTGTCTTAATTCTTAAAGTAAAGAAACATTTTACAGTGAAACTTACAATTTGTGGTTGGAGCACTAATATGTAATGCTTTAAAAAATAAATGGGCAATCAGGATTGAATCATTGTAGATAGTCAAAAGTTAGGACAGCATACTTTAATGCACTCTACATGGATCGCCGTTTTAATTTGGGATAATTTATAATGTTGGAGAACATTTTAAACAAAGATAAGCTTTTATTTAGTTTGCCGTTTTTATTATTATTATCACTTTGGGTTCTTCAGGTTTCGCAGAGCAACAAATTTTCACTCTCCTCCCCCCCCTTTTTTTGTTGCAAACATGATTCATTATGAAACTAATATTTTTTTAGAATTTCATAGGGAGAAAGATCGTCTAACACGAGCTAGAACTGAAGTAAAGGAATAAAATGGTTTTAAATTACAACTAACTTACAGCCAACTCGATTGGTTAATTTGCACAACTCACGTGCTCTTGAAATCATTTAACTTCGTTCTTTTCCTTTCGAAATTGAGGTCACGTTCTCGTTAAAGTACCTTGCAGGAACTATGACAAGTTTTTCCCGCTGAGGTTCTCTTGCATCATTCGAATGTTTGTTTTCGAATGCTTGTAAACAAATGAAATCTGTGTCATAAGTATCAAAACAAAAGTTTGGTTTGCAGTGCTTTTTGTCGTTCCTTATAATGATTATTCATTAAGGTAACAACGTACTTTTTTATTTTTATTACTTTATTATATGTTTATTTTCTTCTTTAATGTTGTTTACTAAGTTGCTTCAAATTAGTCTTTCTAGAATTTTATTCATTTAATAGAAACGTTGTAACATTTTATAAGCTACAAATCTAATTTAGTCACTCAACAACCACAAATCGTCAACCAGCAAACATTCTTAACCATTCAAATTGCAGCGATTTGTCAGAGCGGTATATTATAGCTCTAACGCTCCCTGGAACAGGCGACCTGAAAACTCCCATTCAAAACGGCGCAGCGGTCACATTACTCAAGACCTTTTTATTTCCTTTTACAAAAGAGGAAGTATTGTATTCGCGAAAAAATTTTCGCTCAAAAATGGACCTTAATTTCCATTTTACTCACCCCCCGAATGAATATTGAGTTTTTTGTTTTCGACTCGACCAGACGTGGATAAGTGCCTAAGAACGTATAGACACGCGAAATATCCGTAATGACGATTCCCGAATTAATTACAACGAATTTTCTCGCGACGTATGTATGTATGTGCGAATCTGCGTATGTATGTCGAATAACTCAAAAACGGCATGTCCTAGAAAGTTGAAATTTGGTTCGTAGACTCCTAGTGGGGTCTGGTTATGCACCTCCCCTTTTGGTTGCATTCGGGTGTTTCTAAAGGGGTCTTTTGCCCCTTTTTTGGGGGAAATCATTGTTAATTTCGATGTAAACTCAAGTGGTGTTATAATTTGTCGGACATTTGGCGATATATCGCCAGTCTTTTGGTCGTCAAGTTTTGTCGTCAACTTGTCGACAAGTTTGGCGATTTTTTAAAAAAATCTGTTTCAATTTCACCACTGTTGGTGATATTTAGAGAGTAAACTATTGAATCACATTAAAATTGCCAGTAATGGGGAAATGACATTAAATTGGAGTAAAAGGAAGTCATGTGATGCACACATCAGCTCGTTTTTTCTTTCTCATAAATGAGAACAGCCAGAAGAGAGCATTGCTTCTGAGACCAGGATGCAGACTACCATTTTAGGGGGGTGGGGTTATGCTGAAGAATGACCCCCCCCCCCTTCGAATGAACTTACGGTATTGGATTCGAAAATTTCTAAAACTGCTTGGGTGTAATTAAAAAGCACCAAATTTGCCAGGAATAAGGCACCGACAGTGGCGCACACAGAAATTTTGCAACGGGAGGGTTCAAGGTCGAAAGCCTCATTATCATGTCATACCCCAATACGCCGTCAAACAAACATATTGACTTGATTTTATCGATTCCCGAGAACGAAAAACAGTAAAAAATAAACTATTCAATAAATAATTAGAATTATTTACTGAAATATATTTACTTAAATAAATAACCAGAGAGAAAAAAAAATTACAATTTTACTTTTCTCATACTTAAAAAAATGGATTCTAGTTCATAGAATCTCATTTTAATCTGTAATTACAAAACTAAAATCAAACAGAACCATGAATTCAGTGCCGCTTGAAAGCTCTTGGTTTAAATTCAGTGGCCGCCGCTTATATGAATCATGCTTGCTCTTCAGTTTTGATTCCATAAAACGGCTAATTCAATAAAGCTGGATTTTGTTCTGTTTTTAGCAATTTGATTCATGAAAGCGGTTTATTCAATTGACCACTGATTCAATTAACCGGCGTCCGCTTTATTTAAACATTTGAACAAGATTTAAGAGTATGAACACCCCTTAATTGAAAACATAAACAAAATAATCAGCTTTAAATAATTGTTTCAAATTACTGCAGTCCAAAAATTTGGAGAAATCATAAAATTTTACTGAGAGGGAAGGAAAAGATCAGTCTGCAGAAATGCTTATCAGGTAACAATGTGGAAAGAGGAAAATCGGGAAAAGGTTTTTTTTTTCCACCCTTATTGGTTTTTCCTGTGTTTGATATTACATAAGAGCCTTCACATTCAAGTTAAAGGTCAACTTGCGGTAACCGAAATCATTGTTACGAGCCGATTTCACTGACAAAAGGCGAGACAACACGTGCTTGTCATGAACTGAATTCAACTCACGTGACTAAATAATCGTTTTCAATTCAATTTGGGCTCGCTTAAATTGCAGTTCCTAATCTCGCATTTATCGGCCTCGAACGACACGCAGCAGCAGTGTCATTGAAACTATTTTTAGTTCTTCTCCTCTTAAGAAACAATAATCGCATTTTCCTGCATTCGAAACAAATTATTTTCTCCACATTTTCTCGGAAGTAAATATTTTCCCTTTTCTGCGATTTATTGGATAGTGTTCAAGTAAACTAAGTTTTTCTGCGTCGGTTGCAAATACAATGTAAATTGTTTCTCTGAATGCTGTGACTTTCGAAGAAAATTCTCGGGGCATAATCAATCTGTTGAGAGTGAAATCGTTGCGCGGGGAAGGGGGGGGGGGGGGGGGGCATCTAACAATGTTTAAATTTCACTGGAACATTTCCAGAAAAATTTCGCCACTGTGTTTTTAATGTGAAAAACGTGTTTTTACATCAAGTTTCAACAATTTCATTGGCTGTTGCGTTCCCACCAAAAAAAAAGATGGGAAATATTAATCATGTTTGAAAATAAATTACTGATGGCGAAATAAGTGTGCATACAAAGATATAAAAAAATGTGTTATCAAACATTAAAAATATACTCTCAAAGCACCAAATTCACTAAATAGTCATTGAGAACGTATGTCTTGCAGTCAACGTACCAGATTTGGATTTTGTGACGCGTTAATTAAAAAAGAATGATTTTTTTTTTCACTCCAGAAGAAAATGCTTTCAAATTGAGTCTCTTTGCCAGTTATTAAAAATGTGTTTGAAGTATTAAGCATTGCGAGTTCATTCCAAACCCAAATTGTAAACGTTCACATTGTCGGGAAAATTTCTAATTTGTCCTGTGACATTTCCATACATTCTGCTTTCATATAGCCGAACGCTTTGGACAAACCTTTACCATTTGATTCACTCCGTTTTGGAATGCTCAAATGTACATATGTCACAAATTTTGGAATGATACACAGTCGAACCCTGATTCTACGAATTCACCGGAACCGAAACTTTAGGCGTTAAATCGGGGTTATTCGTAATATCGGAGTGCAAAGTTTCTTTTTAAAATGCACTTTTTTTTTAATATATAAAACCCCTAATAAGCAAATGCGCAAAAATATCCATAATTAGAAAGTGTACACTTTTTATTCAGCATTTCACGACTTAATACACGCTAGTTAATTTGAAATTTTATTGTACTGAGTAATAGATGTTTTACAACTTCCTTGCTACTTGGCTCGAAATAGTTCTTTTTCGACTTTATGGAGAGAAGAAAATACTGTGTCTTTTGTAGCCTGCTGCATGAGATGTTTTTAGTTTCCAGGCCTGTAAAGCATTTGAAAAAGTAAGTTTTAATGGGAGTTTCACTATCGCTTTCTGCATCAGAATCACTATTTGTTGGTTGCTCTCGCCCGTCAAAAATTGTTGGTTCCAAGAAAAGTCTTTCTGCTCCGGACATTGGAAAACAATGAAATATTTCCTAACTCAAACTAACAAAAAAATGTTTTTCCCCGGCTTTTAAAATAATTCCTTAATTAGGGGTTTATTATTCGGTAAACAGGGGTTTTTGCTTTCATTTTAGTCGGTGAAAAAGAAAAATTCGCTAAATCGCGAAATTCGTTAAATAGAGGTTCGTTAAATCGGGGTCCGACTGTAGTTCTTAGATCATTTGGAATTACATAGCGAGAGGTTCACACAACAAAAAAAGTTTGGGAACTTCTAATTAAGACTATTAAAGTTTTCTTCAATACCTGCTTTCTGCAAGTATTCATCACTAATTTTTCCTTTTCCTTGTGGCACGAATTTCAAACATTCACGATCGGGGCCTAATTTAATGTTCTTTTGGTCATCCTTTTCAATATCAATTCTATAATTTTGTCACTTTTTGAATTTTTAAGTATTTTTAAGCAAAATATAGCGTATGCATCTTGGTCCCATATAAGTAACATAATAATAATAATAATAATAATAAAGCATTTGAGAAACATCTTAAAATTAATCCCACTTAAGTTCCTTCCTCGCAATTGTCATACCATTCCTTATTATTTGTTGACATTTTATTGGTCTGCGAACGACTTACCTTAGTCTATAAATACTATTAGCAATGACGTAGTCAGCGTAAATACGGAATTGAGTGTCGCATCTAGGCTTTTGAATGACCGAAGCAAAACTTATTCTTGTTGCGTTCTAACGCGTAGGCGATGTACTGAATCGATTAAAAAAAAATGCTTAATTTAGTAAGGGTGTCATATGACGTGTTTTATTATTTACCAGTTTTTGATCCTAAAGTTGGTTTTTCTTATTTTTGTGAAGAATCCGGCGCGAACTAGAATCTTTAATTTGAAGGTCTTATCCTCTTCCCGTTTTTACCGGTTCCCACTTTTATCTTTGTTTGAGACGTATCGAAGGCAGGCAATTGTTAATAATAACTATTTAAAAATCGGTTTCATCCAGTTACATCCCGAGTTCATTTTTGAAGGATAGTGAAGGACAAATAAAGTTGGGGGAAAATCAGATATAAAATCTAGATTTCGAAATTCTACATAGACTTTTTTCCTTTATAAGAAGTACATATTTATTTTCAGGAAAAAGTTTCCACTCAAGTTGTAAACTTAAAAATTTGCATTTCATCCACTCATGAATCAAATCTTGACTAGATTTTTTGTTACAGTCATTTCTATGTACGGCTATGAAAAGTCCCTCCCACCCCCGGGGAAAAAAAAAATTATCCCTCTCTTCGAGCAAGGGCGCACCCCCTAAAAATCGCTAAGACCCCCCCCCCCCCCCAAAAAGCAAGAACCCCCAATAAAGAGAAAATACCACTCAAAACACCCCATTAAAAATTTCAATGGCGCAGTCTGTGCCATGACCCCCCTAGGTACGCACCCCTGGTAAAACAGAATGAAATATTTAAGAATCATTTCCTAAGACTGTTTTATGATACCCTCATCTCAGCTTTTGATAATGCATTTTTTTTTCGTATTCTGTTTTTTATAACTATCCGCATGATTACATTTTACGACTTACTCTTCAAATCATTGATTTTTGATTCAAAAAAATATTGATTATTATTAAATATCATTTGATTAAAAAAAATATGTGCATACCTTATTAGAATTTCTCTTTTTCACAAACTGATGGTTAAAGTAATGTCAATTTTTAAATTTATTTTTTCTATTTTGAATAAATATACACATATAAAGTAAATCGGGGGAAGATGTCACAGTTAAGGATTTTTCGATAATTACTGCGAAAGATTCAGGCTTTTTATGGCTTGATATTAGTTTGGAACGCAATAGTGCTTCCACACTTTTGTTACAAATTAAGCCCTGGGTTTAGGGGCCCCTTTGTGTGTCACAGAATGATGTAAAATATTTATCATGCGCTTTTTTAAATCCATTTCTGCACCCAGTCAGCAATTGTGACATGGTAAATCTGCCACTAAAAATAATACATCAGAATGATTTGCAGTTTAAAGAAATCCTCGCTTAGAAGGTTTACTACTGCCTCTGGCTATTCTGGTAAAAAAGAGAATTTTACAGGTCATTTATCGCTCTTAATAGCAATGGCTTAGGCTAGTGTAAGGATCCATTGAGTGAGGAGGCTCTAGGCAGCAGCACAACTCACCTGTACCTAAAGCGGTCCTGGCAAAAGGCTGATCCAGCTTCTAGTTTAGGAGGGAGTCAGTTTTAGAATGGGGTGGCAAAATACAGTTTTTGGGTCAAAATGGGGTAACTCAGGTGAGTTCTCCCATCGGGGGTTTAAAAAATAAAAATAATAAAATGCAGTTTTAATCTATATTTGGTCCCTTAACTGGAGGAGGGGGGGGGGGGGTTCATGACCAGGGGCATGCACAGTAATTTTGGGGCCTGCCACGAATGACTTTTATGAGCCCCCCCTCTATACTATTTACCCATATATTTGACCCTTTATTTTAAAAATATTGGCCTCCCTTCAGGCGCGGGCCCGGGCCAACAGGTGTCCCCCCCTGTTCATGACCCCATAACCTCCCCTTTGGATCCTGGCAATGTTTTCCAATTTTTCCCCCCAAGGAAAACATGTACTAAGAATCACATTAAAAGTTTGAAAAAGTTATGTTTTAATGCAGGATGTTTCTAGTTTAGAAACTTATCTTTAATTTCTATGATTACTTAATTAAAATTTTTTTTTGTCAAACTCTCTTGTTTGACGCAATAGTGTGTGTGTGTATATATATATTCTGTATTTTCTTATTTCATCCATCAGTGAACACTTTTTCCTTATTTGTTAAATGTACGACCTTATGCTTTAATCATCAAGTTTCTTAATTTCAGATATTAATTTGTTTTGCAAATGTTTATACTAAATGCAAAATTTTCCAGATTTTGTTCGAATAGCTTGATTTTTATTTCTGCTTAACAATTAAAACTGCTTTGTTTTACAGATTCTAAATTTTCTGAAATGCATTATTCTTTATTAACTAAAGAAGGAAGCGAAAAACCTGACCTCAGCTCAGAAAATGAAAACTCTAGACTTTTAAATGAAAATATTCTACACGATACTTCAGACATGTTGACTCTAGAAGGTCTTCGGAGGCATTACAATTCTTGTTCTAAGTGAGTGTTATTTTGATGTTTTATGATGACTCTTAAGTCATAGCATAGTTATTCATTTTGAATTTAAGAGCGTTTAAATGTTATCTAAAACTTCGTGCATAATTTCACTGCCTGGAAATGTTAGCTTATTTTATTTGAATAACTCATATTGCTTCTGTTATGTAACGTTCCAAAAAAAGTGTTTGAAAAAGTACAGTAATCATCCTTTTTAATTTGTAGTTTGGTTGGCATACTTTCAATAAACCTTCTTGTCGTTATATTTAATTTTGTACAGTCGAACCTTGATATCTCGAACCTCCTTATCTCGAAACCCTTGATGTCTCGAAAAAATATTTTTCCCCTGCATTTTATATAAAAACCCCTATGTATTTTCCATAGTTATCTTGAAATTTATTTTTCGAAACCCTTGATATGTCGAAATTTTTGCACAGAAGCAAGTTTCAGTTGTCTTTTTTCTTTGGCAATTTTTGTAGTAAAATCAGTTCCAGGGACCAGTTTTCATCTCTCTTCTTGGAAACTTTGTGATTAGGGGATTGAAGCAAGATAATAGGGGAGTGTTGGTATGAAAGGGGTGCTGTGTTTTCCCCAGAGTTTAGAATCTTTGTGCATTTCTCTCGAACATGTTGTCCATTTTGCGGAAAGGGGGTTGATTTTTCGCCAGTCACTTTTCAAGTGAAAACAGAAATGCGTTCCTCGTTTTCATCTTTCTGCTTTTTTAACTCCTACAAAATGGCTGCTGAAAAGTTTTTGAATGTGGGGAGCTACTAGTTGAAGATAAGAATTTTTAAATTTTTAGGTAAAAAACCAATTTGAAATTGTTGTTCATTTCAAAATCTCTTCCTTTGCACTTTCGACAATTATAAAATTTCAAATCTAGTAAAATATTGAAGACTACTTTATTAATCGTAATTCAAAGTGGTCTCATAGTACTTATATAAATGCATATAGCGTACATGTGTGTAATTGTGAGTTTCTAGTGTAATTTTTTAAAAACCTTGATAACTCAAAAACTCGATATCTCAAAATTTTTTCCCATCCCGAGAGATTTGAGATATCGAGGTTGTACTGTATATCATTTACCGAAATGGGGGAAAAAACGATAAATAGCTGAAGCAGGCATATTCAGGTGTACTACCCTTTCAACCTCATCTAGGAATCACACAAATAGTGTAATAATGAAAAAAAAAGAAAATTGGTAACAATTGAAAGAAGTATTATTACGATATTTTTTACGTAAGAATTATTTGCTCTCGTACCCCAATTATCAAGATATAAGTCATCAAAATTTTAAGAAAAGTGCCAAATACCACGCGATTTCACTGTCTACATGTGGCAGGACATTCATTTGAAAAATTTTCTTCTATTACACATCAAAACTCGCTAAATTTGAATTTCGGCAGACTTTTAAGCATCATATTGATATTGAGGACACAAGGGCAAATAACTTGTGCATCCAAAAAATGTTTTACTGTGCTCTCTTGATTGCTACTTATTTAAGTTTTTTCATTATTATACTATGGCATGGTTTCTTGGTCAGCATAGATTTTGTCAACTGCAATCAATCTATAGTGCTATTAATTAGTTTTTTAACAAATTGGTGACTCAAAAAACAAAATTGATATCTTTTAAGACTCTTATTGACACCATCTGAATCAATATTTAATCTTAAACGTCTTCTTGATTGTTCAGTGTTCAGTCAGCTACGAACGCTGAGTCAGCATATAGTTAGGATATCTATCTGCAATATCACACATCTTTTTGAATATAGTCCAGGCTAGAAGGCTTTATACCTCTTTTTCGAACATGTTTTTCTCAAAATGGCAAAATTCAAGATGGCGGCTTTAAAAGGTAAAAAGCAAAAATAGGAAACATAAGTGAGATGAAATATATTAGAAATTAAAAAAAAATTATAGTAATTTTTAGCCAGTACAAATTGTGTAGTAAACCCTCATTCATCCAAACCCTTTTAAACCGGACTTCACTTTATCCGGACAGCCATTTAGATGTAAAGATTGTACAAATGAAAGAAGAGTAGGCGCACTAATATTTTTTGCAGGCCTGTGTTATGCTTGTGGCACGCCGAGAGAAGTTACTGTCATGTCAGTGACGTTGAATGGTGTCAATAGCAGCAAGTTGGGGTGCTCTTGAGAATTTTTACAGTGTGCAGTAGTTTGTTTGTGATCCTTAGCTCAATTATAGAGGCTATTTTCTTTGATTCTTACTTTCATTAATTCAGACAACCTGAGTCATAAATCTGGATGAATGAGGTTCACTGTTATTGGAAAGAAATGTTTATAAAAAGGATACAAAATAAAATCAGTTCGACCACATACGGACTGTAATAGAACAATTTGTTGCTGAAACGAAAAATAGTTTGCAAAAGAAAAATGGTATATTCAGGTGACTTCACACATTGTTTTTATTTTTCTTAAAAGTATTTTTTTAATTGTTGCTATCATTATCGTTATCACTATTGACATCTGATGGTTTTGAAGGATATATTTCTTAATTGTTACTATCATTATCGCTATCACTATTGTCATTTGATGGTTTTGAAGGATCCTTGCAATCAAATCCGTAACAAAAGCAGAATCATGGACATGGCATAGAGAATTTTCGAAATGGAGCATAGTTTACTCTGCAACCAGTAGTGCACCTGCAACTGTTTAAGTTGAGCATTTTGCTTGGAGCTGACAAATGTCATGGACATTATTCATCTAGGTGTTCCAATGGGGACAATAGATTCTGTGATACATTCAGCTTTAAAATTTATTTTCTATATATATGGCCCCAAACAGGATGGATTGCCTCTAGAAAATTTGTGATAAATTATGTTTCAAAGAGAGATCCGAGTGGAAAAAGGCATTTACGAGACCAAAACGTAGCGGCTTGACTTCTACTAAGGCTGGTTTTTATCCACACTGCCTACTTGCACCACTACCAAAATTTTTTATAGAAATCAGCTGGTTCATCTTTCTCATTGGCTCTTAATCCTCTTGATTATGGCTAAAAAAAATAGCAGTGTGTTATAGCCAGTGAAAGCATACGCTGCTAGGAGGTCGGCATGATATTTTTCTAGTTTCCAGTGAGCTTCTCTTCATGATCAACTCTGATCCTTAAAGCATTACTTCCGTTCTTATATAAAGATGATGAGCTATGATGCTAAGAACCTGTGTCATCAGAAATAACTCTTAAATGTGACTTCCCTTTTCATTTTTCTCAAACTATGTGGTTTGCTATAATCACATCAGCTTTTTCAGGACAACAGAAGACTGCTTGCAGTTTGATATCAATTTCAATGGTAAAAAGATCAATACCAGTAATAATTACACTAACTTAAGGCTGAAAGCTAAGAGGTGGGGTGTTGCGGAGAAGAATAACAATTAAACTTTGACATAGAGGAACATTCATTAAATTCAGTCTGCTTACAACCAAACTTAATTACTTTCGTCTTATTTGCTGCTACTTTCAAGCTGGTGTCTTTTATTGCAAACATGATGATTCTTCGTTTAGTTGAAAATCATGACAAACATTTTTCTCGTCATTGTGACTTGGTGCTAAAGTTATTGCATTTGTCAAAGTATGCATTGGAATACTTTGTATGTGGTGCTTAGTATGGTTTTTTACAGCATTATACAATCACCCACCACTGCTAGCATTGCGGGCCAAGATACTGTCTCTGCGTCAAGAATGATAACTTCTGGGAGACTCTTACACACTACCTGTAATCTACCCTCAGTTTTCACTTTAATGCAGATTTATTTGAATCTCTCATATTTCCATCATCATCACATTAAGCCAGGGGTTACCAACCTGTGGGTATGTCGCGACCCCCAAGGGGGTCGTGAAATTATCCCTAACTTTCGAAATATATCATTGCATAGTTTAAAAATTAAAATACACAAGGGAAAAATTGAATAATGAGGATCATCAAAACTTGAGCGCAATGGCGAATCCAAAAGTAGGGCTATGGGGTTGCAGCAGCCCCTCCCCCCTCTCATGCCACAGTGTCTGATCCTCCAACATCCTCTAAGATTCTAAGCCTTCAGTTTTTGAGATCAATAAAATTTCATTTTTGATTGAAATTTATTATTTTTTAAAAAATTGTTCAGTAGATTTTATATTGCCAATGCAAATATTCATAAATTAGTGCACTTTATCTCTTAAATCCCTATTGCATTCTTTAAAACAATCACATTATTTCATATCAAGTAAAATATTAAAATTGCATTGTTATTTTTTTCAGTTGTGGAGTCAGTTGGTACGATGATCATATTAGTCTTGACTGCAGTGAATGTGGTGGCTATGCTATGTGCAGACCATGTGTTCAGTGCAATGGACAGTGTGGTAGCATGTGGAGGAGAGATGTTAAAGCAGTAAGTTCTTTTTTTGAACATACATTACAATTTATGCAGTAAGTTGCCACCCTTAAGTCAGTAATGAGGCAGAACTACATGCAATGCACAGAAAGCTAGATAACCGAGCTGTTGGTATATTGCATATTACAATTTATCATTTATATGTATTTCAAATATCTTAGGAATTAGGTGTTAGCATTTTAAAAATTTATATTCATAAGAAAATAAACAATAATAATTGGAAAGCTATAAATAAAAATATTTCTTTTTCTTTTTTTTGACATGCTTAGTTCAAAAACTTTATTGCAATATATTTTTTAACCACACAGTTAAAGTTTAGAACTTCCCAAAATTTTAAACTTTTTGATTTGTGATTTAGACTTTTGATTAATTAGTATTTTGCCATAAAATAATGAAACATTGATGAAGCAGAAAATATGAATGTCCTATTAAAAAAAAATATCATTAAGTACTCACAGCAAAACTAGATTATTTAAGCTCATTAATTTTCTACTTTTGGAATTTAAAATTTAATAATTTAAAATTTTATTTTGCTTTAATGAATAAAAAACAAAGTAATTAAAAATATTGGTGAAACTTAATTACTTTAAAATTCTAGAGTTAATTTTTTCTAATGCAAAAGTACTTAGCTCCAAAAAAATACTATTTAGAAAATGTTTTTTTTCTAAACTCTTTATAATTATTTAAATACTGGTTATAATTTTTTAACAGTTTTATGTAGCTGTTTTGAAGCTAAAACATGTAGAAAAATGATAAAATTAATTGCACATGAATATGAACAACAAATTTAATGATGCACTTGCATTTTCTTTCAGTCTCATCTAAGCAAACAGGCTGAGTGGCTTGGCTCATGTTCTTTGAATTACCAGTGGGACTCGAAAAATCTCATGGAATCTAATGATCCATCCGAATCAGACAGTGTTAATTTCGAAAATTCCTACCACCACTGCATTCATTTATCATCAAAACCTAAAGCAATTCTACATGATTCTCATATACTGTGATTTGTAATCATTGGAACCTTTCTTGTAAAGTTACTATAAATGTTATGTAACAAAATTGTATTGTTTGACAACGGATAAAATTATTTTATTCAAAAAGTGAGCAAATGCTTACAAATTTTAAACACAGATTGAAAACCTAATTTTGATATAAAGGTGAGACAGTTTATGAGTTTCATCTTTTTAAACTTTATTTATTGACTTTTTAGTGAATGAAACTCATAAATGCCATCTTCAAAAACATGTATAAAATTTTTGATTAATAATAAATTGATTCTTTTTTATTCTGGATATTCTTTTGTTAACCTAATACACTGTTAGTGACTCTTCAAACAGCTGACTCAGTTCTTCTTCACTTTGCCCTCGAGGTGCCAATTTGGTTACTCGATGCTGTAACGAAAATGTAACAAAGTCTGAATAACTTGTAATGATTTAAAATAGTTCAATTTAATCACTTCTATATCCTATTTTTCAGCTGGTTTACAGCACACAAAGAGTAAAACTGAGTGGGATATCAGCATTACTACTGAAATTTCTCTGATCCACTCATTGAAAATAAATCAGAACTCCCGCACACTATGGGGCTGGCAGAATATATACAGTTGAACTCTGTTAATACGAAACATCAAAAATCCACGAATTCCTTTGTATTAGCCGTTATTTGTAACAGCTATGAATATGTAAAATGGGGAAGAAATAATGCATATGTATAATTTACTATGTAACATAATAATATTGCCAGTCATTTATATGTCTAATGTTTCATTAGCGGATAGTGCTTCCCTTTTTATGCCAACCACCATTGGTTTAAAAAGGATTACCAGAAAAGGCATGATAAATACTTGGGATTTTATTTTTTCATGAACCAGAAAAGATAAGCTAAGTTACAACATGAAATAACCTGCTTTATTGATGTTCTAGGGGAGAATAAAACATGTGGAACTGGTATTTTTATTGTGTTAAATTGTATTGGCGTTAACTGAAGAACCTATTCGAAGAAAGGGATAGGTGGCAATACCCAAATAAAGACTGTTTTATTCCCAAGTAAAGGTGAACAGCAATAGTATGAGTTTCCCTGGTGAGTTTCGATCCCTCATTCTCAGAATAGCAATAGTGATAGCCTAATGACGTCCCTCAATGGTCTAAGGTCCCAGAGCACCTCCCACCAGGGGCGGCATTTCATTTGGGGGGGGGGGGGGGTCAAGTTTCTTAAATACGAATTACCTCAGTATGGAAACAAAACACATATTGGCTAACAGCATGTAATCATGATATTGGGGGGGGGGGACTGCATAGTTAAAGAGCCCCCAGAAAAGATATTTGTTGATGCAAAATAATTTTTAAAAAATTAGTATATATCTTTAAAGTGTATCTATGAAAGCATACTATGCATTGTGCAGCTGAAATGTGTTTCTAGCAGAAGAAAGTGATGAACACTCATTAAATAGACACACTTATGAGCGTAACAATGAATGTAAAATACCAAGGCATTTTCTTGTTAAAATCATGCAGCAACACCAATGCACGGACCTCTCATAACAATCGTTACTCTGAGCACACAAGAACGAGATATTTAGCCTATAATATCTCGTATAGAGGAAATTACATCTTTCGTTAAAATTAACCATGATTCTTCGTTTTTTTCCATTCTGAAATGGTCGGTAAAGGCTTGATGAATTTCTAATAATTTAAAAAACAGAAAATACTTGCGCTTGTCTGGAAATATGTCAAGTTTCATAAACCATTATGGAGAACCAGCAAGATTATTTTTCAACTTTGATTGGCAATTTACGTAAGTTGAGTTTGCTCACTTTTTATCATTCCTCTCAAAAAATTTGGGGATGCGACCGCCCGCTGTTGACCCCCCTATTTGCTGCTCCTGCCTCCCACCCCCTTGAGAACTAACAAGCTTGACTCAGGGACAATGAGAAAGTAATATGCAGGTGGCTGCATTAATCACAGTCATTGACAGTTAAAATTTTTAGTGCCATGGAATAGATAAGGTAGAATAGCTGTCACCACTTGATACCTAAAACAGGGTACGAACTAGTGATTGTAATACCGGCATATCAAATACCGGTATTTCGAACAATTTTGCAATACCAGTATTTGCAGAGGTAAATGGCCGGTATTTTTGGTTTTAGTTGAAAAAAAAACAGTTTCTATTAAAGAATTTACACTTTAACTTATTAAATGACTAACTTATATTTCTTAAATGTACATTTCTTTTCCATGATACAGAACCAAAATCAATTTATTAATGTAAAAATTTAGCTTCAAAAGCACAAACTAATAGAATATCATTAAACAAAAGTAGCGGAAAGATTAAAAAATGATACTGTCATTACTGGACGGTGAGATGAATCACATTTTCGTGCGCTTTTGTTCATCATGTTTTAATTTTTCTCATTTCCCCGATTACTCACTTTCCCTTTTGTGAAAGTTGATTTTGAGTAATTTTGAATGCATTTGTCCTATGAACAACTTATTCCAACAAGTTATAACCATCAATTGAAGTAATACTCTGATTCCTTTTTTAATTATTTGTCTCAACTGTACTAAATTTTGACAAAAACTTTTTCTTGCTAGCATAACAAATTGTAATTTGTTGTCACCAGTATTGGTTTGCTGTCCTGGCTCGCTATTTGACTAAAAGTGCCAAGGCATATTTTAATGGGGTTTTTTTGGGCAATTGCCCACACAGTCAAATAAAATTGCCACCTACATTTACCTAAATTTTTCTATCGGTTATGTGTTTCTATGTATTTTTTATTTTTCTGTAAAAAAATGGAAGCGTGATCCCTAACCTTATTTTCTGGTTACCGCCCTGATTCCAGCTCTAAACTGTAATCGCACAATAGCATGGATAATAACCAGGCCACAAACGAAACATGTAAGGGCATGAAAATCTCAAGTGACGAACTTAGAAGTTACTCAACTCACCGCCCACACTCCCCTGACTTTCCACTGTCTCCTCAGCATACCTTCACTGCCCGGCGATTCAGGTCAGGCTTCTCGAGATTGGCCTGGATGACCCGAAAGAGTTGATTTTTTCAGAAAAGGCTGTAGAGGTCGCCAAGGCAGTCTTTGACAGCTTCGGAGTAATCTAGTGCTTTTATTTTGCACATCACAGACAAGACAACAACTTCTAATAAAAAGGAAAATTATCATTAAAAAAAATTAATTTGAATTTTTGTCATCTTGAATTCAAATTATGTTTTTCGCAATCATGAGCGTGTGTATGAACGTGCGTGTGTGTTTGTGTAGGCGCAAGTGTGTGGGTGCGTGTGTGTGTAAGTATTCATGTGTGTGCGTGTTGTGTATGCAGTACTGTGTGCATACGCGCGCGTGTAGGTGTTTGTGTGTGTGTGTAGGAGTGTGTGTTTGTGTCTGTGTGCAAGCATGAGTGTGTGTATGTGTTTGTAGACGAGTGTGTGTAGGACATGGATGCAACCTGGAGACGGTTTTCGCTACAGGAGCAGCATCGTGAAGCCGGTGGGAACAAAAATGATAGCATGCCAAAAACAGTCAAATGAAAGCAATAAGCAATCGTGATTGCTCAAAAAAAAAAAAAAAAAAAAGATTTTCCTTTTTATTTTTAATGTTGCAATTTTGTCTCCAAACTAACTGAATTGTCAGCAAAATTTGCTGCATGAAGAAATTTTTTGTGGGAGGTTGCAGTGACCTTCTGTGATCTCCCATCAGTGCGCTCTTGGAAAAAGCATTTGCTAATAGTGATGCCACATGGAAGAATGGTCTGCAAAAGGTAAAACCTCGAATGCAGCCCCATTTGAATGAAAGAAAAGAATTTTTTTTTAATATTAGAATTCAGTTTTCACAAAGGATTTGTCTCTTAAGATTATCAAATTAATGTAAGAAAAAAAAAGATAGTCACCTGAGGAAGGGTGCCTTCTACCAGCGATGGAATATCTTCAGATGTAAAGCCCAATCCTTTCAGTCCATTTTCAATGCCTAAATCGTTCATAAAATCACGAACTGTGTCAGCTAGAATTAAACCAGCATCTTCCTTTTTGGCATTTTTAATGTCTTTACCTATGTAAATATATATTAAACATATTGTATAATAATTAATTAAAAACTTAGAACTATAGTAGAAGTCAAAACAAATTTTTTTTTTCTGTGCTGAAGCGAAATACGAAAAAAAAAATAAAAATAAATAATAATAAAAAAAAAAATCAATTGATATTTTCTAATTGACTAAACTTTTGACAATAGCCACTAATTTAAAAAACAAATGCCAAAACATTCAGATTTTAGAAAAATTGTATTTTAATTTTATCTTTAACATCCTTTCTTAGTTTTTCAAGGGAAAAGTATTAAAATGACTGAAAATATTATAAATTTACTGCAAAAGAAATTTTGTTGTCATTTAATGTTTTCAATTTTTTATGCTTTTCTACATCATATTTAAAAGTTCTTGTCCAAAAATTTCAATACATATTGTTGACTCTAAAGTAGTACTTATTTTGACACCTCATTACAGTTCCCAGGGGTTTGTCCAAATTTTTTTCATTGGTCCCATCTTTTCTTTTTTGTGTGAATTTACAATCATTTCTGTGGGAGAGAAAAAAAAAAAAAAAAAAAAAACTAATAGACAAGTTGATGTAAAATCACAAGTATAGAGGAAATTTAATGCATTAGGGAGGAAAATAATATAAAAACTACAAAATATAAGATTGGGGCATTTTATGGGGTTGTTTTAATGCAACTAAATACTAATAATTTTGTGGAGAGCAAATTTTTGTAGTCATGAATTTTGAAAAGAATGCATTTTGTAATAAGGAATTTTTCAGAGTCCTTTTAGGAACTTAAAAAAAAAAAGGAATTTTATTTATTTTTTCTGCATTTAGAACCTTGAAGAACAAGCATAATTTATGCACACCAAAAGCTTGGGGTACTTACCCAACATCTCGGAAGCAAGCAAGTGGCGTTCTGGGCAAGCCTTTGATGTAAATCGAAAAACAGCTGGAGCAGTAATCACAACTGATAACCCATGAGGCTGAAATGGTTTCAATACTTTAGTGTGGATAAATGTAATTAAAATACCATGAAATATAATTTCTTATTGTTTAAAGAAAAATGAATATATATATATATATATATATATATATATATATATATATATATTTTTTTTTTTTTGAAGACTAAGATTTTATGAATTTAGTTCAGCATAAGAATTTAATACTCTGTGTCTCATATAATAATAATAATCAGATATGAAAATCTAGGAGTTTAATGTACTGTATGACAAGCCTTCTTTCTCCAAATACACTAGAAACAATTTCACATAGGTTAAGTAATAAAGACTGATCATAATATTTTTACAGATAAATTAAAAATTCAAGTTATTGAAAACTAGTTATGTTTGTGGTAGTGGAACAAAAGAAGAATGAGTAGTAAATGTTTGAGGGTTATTGCATCAGTAATATGACCTTGACAGCCATCCAAATACATGTAGTTTCGTTTTCACTAACCAAAAAATGGAAGTGATACACAACAAACAAACCACTGCTGCTAAATGCTAAAGGTTTCTTTGGATGAATTTTTTTTTTTTTTTAGCCTATTGTTAAAAGTTTATTTTACGCAACTTGTATTTTGAAAGTGTTAAGTATAAATTACAGAATGAAATTTAAGGCTCCACTCAGTGGGGGAAAAAAACAAGACAGGAGCAAGGTGGCCTGAAGCTGATCAGGAAAGGCAAATATCAGCATTGAAATGTTAATCTGATGAATTTTGTGTTTAATTTTTAAAGATTAATACAAGCAGTTTCTATTTTAAGAACCTGGGACCAATGATAATGTCCAATTGATGGGAGAGCCCTAACCAGGGAGTTGTTCAGTGGTTAGCCCCCTCCCCAGAAGCTTTAACTTAATGCCATATAGCCAAAACTTAAGAGTAAAATTTAGTTAAACTGCATTTTATTTGAATGGAAAATATTTTCCCAAAAAAGAGAACCAAAACAGCATTCCGGTGTGATCGGGTTTCAATTTTGCAAATGCAAATATTTTAATAATTAAGAGTAGATGCTTCAAGAAGCATCATATGGTAAAGTGATGAAAAGTGTCATTAGAACTGCCACTATAAATTTCATGAAACTTAAAAAAAGATGACTGAAAATGATAAAGGTGTTAAGTTTTGAAGGTAAAAAAGAGACACGGTGAACGTGAACTAAGATGTACAAAGTAAGAAAAAGGCAGGAGCAAAGAAACATAACACAAGGTGTGTTTAACAAAAGACACATTACCACATGTAGTTAATTAAATGCTGAATGAAAACAATTAATGAAAAGAATTGCACATACATAAAGGACAAAGCAGGTTTCATTAAGGTTATTCAATGTTTTCTCCACAGAACAGGGTGTTTAGACAATTAAAACTCTGAAAAATTACGAAACAAGTATTTTTTAATTTATTAAACATACAGTTAAATTTCTAATTTGATAGGAAGGTAAAGAAAAATTCTAATAAAGAAATCTAATTACATAATGCTATTTAGAAATAAATTTTTCGATGAGAAGAACATGCAAAATCCTCACAAATTTTACAATTTTTTTCATTTTAGAGCATACTACTGAGAAGTAATGCAGGAAAAAATTGAAACAAACAAGTTTTATCAATACTTAATCAAACAAATAAAGTAATAAAGAAAAGTTTTTACCCACATAACTTTCTACAACAATTTTAAAATTACAATCTAAACAAAGCTTTCTTCCACATAAGACTTTGTTAGAATCTAAAATCGATTCATTAAAAATTGGCTATTAAAATATTGAAAATAGTAAAACCTAGGTGGGGCTGTCCCCCCCCCCCCCAAAAAAAATGGTGTAATGGGGATAAATAAATTTGGTTTCAGGAGGTCTTTTTACATAAGGGCATGTCCATGAAACTAGGGACATCACAGTAAGAAAAAATCTTAATTGTATCAGTAATTTTTTTCTTTCATATGAGGTAAAAAAGACAGTATTTTTTTTATAAAACTATGCAAAAAAAGTCATAGACACATTTTTTGTACATTTTATAAGCAAATTTTGACAACACTACTCAGTGCCCATGTGTCATTGTATAAGCAGTTCTAAAAGTTAAATCTTTTTTTTTTCACTTAGGAAATTGATTGTTATGTCTACAATCTTATTTTTTTTATTAAAATTTAGTTTACATAGGAAGAGCTTAGACCAACAAAAAACTTTAAATTGTTATAATTGTCTTGTAACAATTGTTTTTAAACTAGGCCTCATACTCTCTAATGTAACATCAGTCACAAAATTGTATAAAAGTTTGCATTGCTTAAACAAAAACAAACCTAAGTTTATAAAAAGTCATATTCTCTTCATTCATGATGATATCTTTCATATTTAAAACATAAGTACTTGCATTCTATATTTTATAAATTATTACTTTGTTTGCTAATTAAAATTTGCTTAAAAAAATCAAAACCCAACTAAAATTTATTGAAATTAAGTCTTTGGCTAAATGTTAGCTAGCAATTTGAAAACTCTAGGGGTGTGCCCTGGCAGTGGTTTACCCTGTGACATAAATAAGTTTGCGAACTGCAGAGTAAAAACCTACACCACTCAAAAGAGGGAGACAATAAAACCCACATAAAATTAGTAAAAAACTAGAATGCAGAATTAAAAGTTTTCCTAGTAAACACAGCTAGTCTGTAACTAAAATCTTAGCACAACTTGAAAACCAACAATTTTCAAAAGAAAATGAAAAGAAAAAAAAAGTATTGCAATAAATTTATTGATCAGAAAAAGTTGTAATAAATTATATTTTGATACAAATTCTTGAAATTAAATTTGAAGAAAAAGTCAAATCTTATTCAACATTAAAGGTAACAATATTTTTAAAATTGCTGACAGCAAAAAAATTCCACAAATCAAGAATTTTGATTTTGTCTCTCCCTCCCAATAGTATTAGTTAATTTTGCTAACATATATTTTAATATTTAGTTTCATAAGAACATTTAGGCAATAATAAAGCTTCTGGAAGCACTATACAATGATTTAGTAAGCCCTAAATTTACAAAGGATTTGATTTTGTACATATAGATAAATAGATATAAAGCATAGTGTCTTACAATTATAGGATGATCACAGTTATATTCTTGTGCTTTGTAATTTTTCACTAAGCCAGATATTGGATATGACATACCATGGCTGAAAAGTAATCAATTAATTGAATTACTACCCAGTGTAAAATTAAAACTTGGAGAAAAAATGAATCTTGAAAGGTTAGAAATTTTTTTTTGATATTCATACCATAAATGTACTCCAGCATTCCCAAATCCAATTCCAGCAAAAGTACTTGCTAAATGCATTTCTGATCTTGCTTCATAGTCATCAGAATTTTTGACTGCTCTATGGAATGAAAATCATAATTTAAAAATATATTCATGACAACATTCAGTAAAATGCATTTTGCATAATTGTCAAAACTTCAAAGGATGAAAAATGTGTGAAAAAGAAATTCAAACAAAATTTATTGCTCTTAGTTCCCTCATAAGTAAAGGGAAAATCAAAAAATATAATAATTTACTTAGATTAATTGGGCAGTAATTTAAAGATTTAAGTTATTAAAAAAAACACACACACACACATTTGAGTGTCTGAAATTATACACTGGGGGAATAATGTTTTTAAATAATAAGTTTCAAATGAAACCCCATTAAGCAAAATAATTTTAAACTATCTATTTGACATTGTAAAACTGAAATTTAACTACCTAGACATAGTCAAGTGAAAGTTAACATTGAGCAATTTATGGAAAAAATTAGCCAAGCAAAAATAAAGATAATTCATGTTATCAAACATAAAATGGTTAAAGTCAATAAAGAACAGTATCATACCTTTCTTGGCATGAGTTTTATTCACTATTTCATTTCAGATTTTTTTTCTATTACTGAACATTCTAATATAGTCATTTTTCACTAACCACTCTCTTTTAAAAAGCAAACAGAAATAAAGTCAAAAATATGAAGTCTGAAAAACTGCATTTACCGTTTGAAATACTTCTCAATTGTTTTCAGAGCTTTTAAAGACCATATATCACTGATTGGGTTGCTACCTTGGTACGCGGGACGAAGGATTGGGTTTGCAGGTTTTGGCGTTCTTTCATTAAAAGGAATAGCAGTATAGGACTCAAGAGCATGACTGAAAATAAGTAACCAATAAACATTGAATGAAATATTTTGACAAAAATCTGCCTGAATGTAGTTAAAATGAATGAACTTACCAAAGAACATCAAATCCAGAATAGGCAGCAACTCTACTCGGCATATGCATAGTATGCAATGGATCAATTATACCTAAAGTTGGTCTTAATGCTCTATGTGCTATACCTGCAATGAGAAAATCAATGAGCAGTGTGAAATTTGGCTAATTGGAGCTTGATTCTACTCTCTCTTCTTTATTTAATTATTATCACAAGTTCATAGATATTTACTGCATTTCAATAGCCATAATTTTATTTATTAAAATTTAAGATTTAACAGAAAAAAAAGAAAATCTTCTAAAAAGTTACATCATTCAAAATAGTAACAATAAATAAAACTCATGCATAAAAACTGGTCAAACCTGGCTTTCTAAATGTTTATACTTCAAATTCATATTTTATTAATATTGTTGTAGCCTTTTTATAATAAAAGTTTAAAGCAAATTACATAACATAAATAAATCAGTTATCCACCATATGAAAGAAATATTTGCACTGAAATTTCTGTATTTTGCTGAATAATGAATATTTTCTCAAAAATTATACTCAATTATTCAGAATTCGATTAAAAAAAAAAAAAAAAAATCAGCATTCAGTACAATTTCAGCACAAACCTTACATTTCACTTTATATTACTGATGTATTGGTGATTGATTGAATTAATTTACTTAAGTATATTGAATGTCATTCAATGCATTCAAAGTTTCAAACTTCAAATGAATGCATATTAGAATATCATATCAACAAACATAAAATGATATATGAAATACACCGCCAGCTCAGTTAATTCCAGCCGAAGACTGCAGTTTCGTGCTTATTAGCACCCAACAGCGCGGCTTAAGAAGTGGCTGAGCTGGAGGTGGAAAACTCTCTTAAGGAAGCCAAGAATGACAAACAAACTAGTTGCTAATATAGAATTGGCACTGAACAGACGAGTGACCGAAGCAATGGTTCAGCTCAACTCGAAGATTGAAGGCAAGGCATGGTATATTCAGTAAGTTACCGCCCTAAAGCCAGCCCCCCCCCCCAAGGCAGAAATATATGAAATACATTGCCAGCTCAGTCAATTCCAGCCGAGGACTGCACTTTCGTGCTTACTCAGTAAGTTACCGCCTATAGCCTTAGCAAGCACGAAACTGCAGTCCTCGGCTGGAATTGACTGAGCTGGCGGTGTATTTCATATATTTCTGCCTTAGCCCTGGCTATAGGGTGGTAACTTACTGAATATACCATGCCTTGAATTCAATCTTTGAGTTGAAGCGAACCATTGCTTCGGTCACTCGTCTGGTCAGTGCTAATTCTTTATTAGCTACTAGTTTGTTTGGCACTCTTGGTTTCCTTAAGAGGTTTTCCACCTCCAGCTCAGCCACTTCCTAAGCTGGGCTGATGAGTGCTAATAAGCACAAAACTGTAGTCCTCGGCTGGAATTGATGGAGCTGGCATTGTATTTCATATATTTCTATCTTAGCCCTGGCTATAGGGTGGTAACTTACCGAACGTAAACATAAAATGATATCTGAAAAGACAGATCCACACTGTGATTGAATGAGATAAAAACACTCAAAAATAAATCTGCCAAAATAGCATAAGGAGTATTTTCTAGCAGAGAGAAAATTTTCTTCAGAAATCTTTACATTCAAGAATATTTCCTCCTTTATATTTAGATTAATTTAGATCACTTATTGGTACAGCCAAAAATATTTTTAACTTATTCAAGAACTTTTCTGCAGTATTATATGTTGATATAAAATGTTTATGAAGCATTTGAAAAAAAAAAAAAAAAATCAGATAAATTGCATGAAAAAGAATACCTGTTTTAGTTTTTAAAGGTATGTGATCAAATATGGCAACACCTGTTGTTTCACTTCCTGTACCAGCAGTTGTCGGTACTAAAAACATAATTATTTAAAACTTTACATTGAGAAACCCAAAACAAAATTAATTTAAATAAAAACATAAAATAAACTTTTTGCATCAGTTTATAAAACATTGCTAATGAATAAGAAAAATACAGAGGAGAATAAAAAAAAAGGCATGTGAGTTAAATTTCATAATTTAAATTTAAGGTTTCACATTTTTCAGGCACCATACAGATACTTAAAAAAATTATCTAATGAAGTAAAGTACACATTTATAATGGAAATTACATCCACATGTTTTGGACTTAGAAGGAACTATCCATTTACCAAGGGATGCCCATCTCCCCACAAGAGCAACGTGCACTCCCTCAAATGCTATAGAGTGACCCTCAACAATGAAATCTACCCGATAAAAGTGGCTAAGTCCCCTTAAAACAATCCTCTTAAGCTTTTATCCTGTGTCCTCTTGTGGGCTCTGTCATTGATATTTATTGCAAGAAATATCAAGTTAATTTTTGTCATGGCATATTGCAGTTAGTTACATATGATTTACTTTGGTGACATCAATGTTTTTCTCTTTCAGGCTGTTGTTTTTTCCCCTAATTTTCTTGCTTATGGGATTTTTTACTAGCATTATCTGATAAATGAATTTAATGACTAACAGATAAATATACTGATCTCCTAAAATTAAGTTCATATCCAAGAGCTGTATAATCAAAAAGGTAATTAAGTGTTTAATTTAAGCAAAACAACCCATACACCATTCAAAATTAATAACACCTTATCAGTGGTGGGGGTAGGCAAACCAGATGCATCTTTTTCTGCCTATAAACCAGATATGTTCCCTTTTCCACCTCATTAGTGAATGAACAGTACTAGTGTTGAACAGTTCTTCATAGTTACCAGCATAAAAATTATTTTAAACATGGAAATCAGGTAGAGAAGCAGAAATTAAAAAACTAAACATAGCATTGTTCACAATCTTTTATAACCCGCATACCCTCATTCCAGTAAAAAAGTAAAACAGGCTGTACATTTCCCCTTTTACATATAAGACAGTGAGAAACAAAGGAATGTATGGAGGTTTTTAAGCTGAGTAAAACACGTTCAAGTTCAGATCGTAGGAAGACCTTCTTTGAAACATTCTCTAAAACAGAGTTTCTCAATTTCTTTGATAGGTGGAACCCTTTTTAATGTCCAATTTTTTCGTGGAATCCCTGGTTTCCTTCAACAGTATAGTTTAAATGTAGTCTTCTAAAAATGGCTTACATACAACAAAAATGAAAATTATTTCCTTTAATATTCATTGTCTTTAAAAAATATGCCCAAAATCTCTTAAAATAGCTTTAATCAACTGGCTCAAACAAAATTTCAAGATTTAAAATTTAGTGAAATTAGTTGTCTTTAAAACGATATATTACAACGTTGATTCGCACAAAATTGCAGAGAACTGTAATTTTAGAGAACTGCAATTTTGTATGAATTAACGTTGTAATATTTCTTTTTATTTTTCTGCAATAAGGTATTTATTTATTTTTTAAGTGGTTTCATCTTGTTGCTTAATATTGTACAATGAAAATTAAATTCTCATGTTAGGCTTAGCATATCAAGTCTGTGGCGGTATTTATCTTTGTTAACTCAAAAGTGGAGAACCTTGTTGTTTTTCTGAGCAACGTTTAATATTTAATTAGGCTCTTGTATCATCAATTAAAATTGTTACATTACTGATAATTTTATGAACATAAAATACAAGTAAAAAAGTAATATTATATTACTTTGCTATATTAATGATGTATTATACATCATAAAAATATAGTACATAACTTTTTGGTTATTTTTAATAGTAAATGACAATATTACTATGATTAGTGTACTTTTTATATTGAAAATACCATAGCTGAAAAAATAAATATTGAAAATATCAAAATATCATATTTTCAAAATAAATATCGGATATATATCGTGATATATATATATCATGATATATATCGACTGATATATGGATGCCTCACTTGCCAAATCGATTAACTCCAAAAAACAAAATGTAGAGAAAAGTTATGAAGAAGATGGTGTCATCCATAGGAGTGAATAGGCCCTTGTGTTACATTTTCTGCCATCACATGGTCAGAAATGTGCTGAACCAAAACTTTGATATAAATTCATATGCTAAGCATTGATAAAGCACTATTAAAGCAGAAATGAGGATTTTTTAAAAAAGTGGAGTTAATCGATTAGGCAATTGAGGCATCCAAGCAGTAGTTACACATGGTTAAAATGCCGAAACGGCTTTTCGTGACAATTGCATCCTTTAAACAGCATCAAAATTCCAATAAATACAATAATTTAAATTTCTGCTGTAAGAACGAAACAGATAACATTTCAATACAAGTTTCAAATTCTTCTACTGACGTAGTCGAATTTCGTAGGCTAAAAATAGTTTTTTAGTCTTCAAATCATTTTGATATTTTTTGGTTGCTCGTTTGGAAATTATTGATTAAAAGTTTCATTCAATTTTTTTTCTTTGAATTTTAAGGGACTAATTGAAATTAATAGGAAGTAAAGGTTTGTGGAACCTTTCAGTAAACTCTATGGAACCCTAGGGTTCAGCGGAACACAATTTAAGAAACGCCAGTCTAAAACCTGTTGTATAGCAGCACCTACCAGGACTCCTAGTGCGATCACTTGTCCGAAAACCAAAAAGAGGTTTTCCTACCATTTGTGCTGGCTATCTCCAAGTATAGCTTTGGCACTTAAATACTTTGCTTCTCACTGCCTCATGAGAAAGCAGTAGGTATGTCATGGAAAGCGATTTTACCCGGCACCGTAAACAACTTTGCAAATTGCATCCGGGGCAGAAATCCAGAAAACCTCAGTAGAAAGCAGGAGGCAAGCAGATCAACATTTTACCAGTAAAAACATAAATGCGGTGATAAGAAGGTTACAAGAGCTTCATGCGAACTTGGCCAGTACAGTAAACTTCCGATTATCGGTGGTCAGATAATCGGCGGGTCTTTTCATTTTATTTTAAACTGTCATTAAATGCTTTTTAAACTTATGATTGTGTTACTGTTCATTTTTACCTTTTACATATGTATATTTTTTACATTCAATGCTAGTGGATGCAATATAGCAATGTTTTAGCTATAATTTAAATGTATCTGTGAGTGTTATTCATATTTTTTAGCTATTGTATTAAGTAGTATCGTTTTTTACCTAATATTTATCCGCGGTTTTTGTGCCATCCTATTCCACGGATAATTGGGAGTTTACTGTAATTACAGAAAAGCAAAAAAGTATTGTATCTTGCCTGCTATTAATGGTTTCAAAGCACATGCCACGGGTTTCCCCTTCCCAATTGGAGCATTCACATAATCTAGAAACTCGGCTTCAGGATCGCTTGAATATAAATTTGCGGCTTTGCAGGTGTCAATCACTGAGCCACCTCCAATAGCAACAAAAGCATCATATTCCTTTTTCTTTGCAAATGCTATAGCTTCTTCAAAGCTAGTACAAGATAAAATACTTAATAAAGTACACAAGTTTGAAATGTTTAAATTCACATATGATAATTATGGAATTCCCTTTCAAAAGAAAATCACTTTCTTACCATTTTAAAACGAATTACTTTTTGGTATTATAGAATAAAACTATCTCATCCCTTGAAAATACTATTGAGACATAATGCAATTTACTTTAATACTTTAATTTGTTCATTGCACATGAGTACAGGAAGAAAAAACAGAGGAGAGTGGGAAGTATTTTTAATTATAGAGCCTGCGTTTTAGCCTCAAACATTAAATCATATTTACTGCTAGAAGACAATCATTATAAAATTCTTTTACAGATGAACATTTGAATTGCATCACAGGTGATGATTATAATAAGTACGCAATTTTTGTGATTAATAAAAAAAATCTGTAAACTGTTTTAAGGATATTAATAGTATTTTATTAATAATTCTATAATTTTTGAAACCCAGAAGCATTTACAGGATAAATTAAACATACTGAAGCATTATTGAAGAACAGGAAGTTTTTGAATTCATTTTGAAAGAGCAAAACTACAAGGACGCATGAAAAAATAAGTTAAAAGTTAATGAAGAAAACAATGAATAATGTTGATACTATTATCTTTCATATTTGATGACCCATCCTATATTTAGTAGAGCTAAGATTATATTTGGAGTATATTCCTAAATTCTTGTGCTCTCTCTTCTCTCTTGTGAAATTCTTGCTGTTATTATTGGCTCAAAACTGATAATATATACTTGTAAAAAATAAAAGGGATCCAAGTCAAGAAAAAAAATTAAAAAATTTACTCAATGAATGAAAAATAATATTAAGTACAACATAGGACTGTTGTGAATTTTGAAAAACAAGACATCCTTTTCAGATATTTACAAAAATTATAACAGCTAATTTAAATTATGTAAAAGGACTTATTTTCGCGACTTGTGTAATTTTTGCAAAAATTAAGACATTGAACATTTTGCATTTTATTTAAAAAGACTAGCTCCATGCCTGGAGTTGCATGGGCTACCTAAAAAATGAAAGAGATGTCCAGTTGCTGTTTTTGTAGTATTCTGACATCAGTTCCTAAGTGTTAAGGAATTAACAAATGCAGGGTTTGCAAAACACCAGTAAAAATATTTTTGGCAAATATGTTATTAACCTTAATAATAGTTATCAATGATAGGAGTTATGAGTATTTTCAATTAGCACAAAAGATGAAAATGTATGTATTATCAACTATAATCTGTCAAATTAAACAGAATTACATCTGATACACTATATCTGAAATATTTAAGTACAATAAACAATCAGCTTTTTTACATAAATGACATATATTGCTTGGTTGATCACGTAAAACTAAAGCAGCAAGGCTTAACAAATACCAATAAGCATTAATTTAATATCATGTTAACAGATTCCAACTAAACTTTAGTTATAATCATTAAAAGCAAACTTCTTTGTTCAACTCTGTTTCATTAAAAGAAATCCAAATAATCTTAATCTAACATTTTCTTTTAACAAAACAAATTGTATTTCAAAACTAAAAACAGAAAGGAAAAAGAGAGTTATTACAATTCGAAAATTCAGCCAAGTGAAGGGGAAAAGTCCAACAAAATAAACATAATTAGTCGCACATCCTAAATTTACTAAAATATGAGGCTGGTAATGATCTTACACTACAATAAATAAACATAACTAAAGAAATGGCTTTTATATGCTGAAAAGAGTTCAGAACATTGGCTATAAAACGTAGAAAAAGAGCAGACGATAGATAAATGTTTTGTCCAAATAGAGCAACGGATTAACCGGGTTGGTTGTTTTGATGACCTCAGTCCCACTGAAACAATTGTTAAAATGTTATTTATTAACACAAATATAAAATGGCAATAGAAAGAAATAGACATCATTGCTTAGAATAAAAGAGAAACAAAGCTAATTTACAATAAATTTCAAAACCAAAAAATTGCTTTAAAGAGTATAGTTTTTGGATTCATATATCAGAATAAAAGAGAATTTTAACTAATTACCAATAAAATTCTAGATGGGAAGAAACGTTGTATTAAGATTTGGACAACAGCCAAAAAAAATCCTATTTAAAACAATTATTAGAATTTTATTTGCCCATCTATATGCAAATTCGCAACACGAAAGAAGTAAAATTTCCTGAATAGCATAATGTTAATTAACATTTTAATTAATATCTCCACTAATTAAAGTCGTACAATTATGAGAAGGTCTTATTATTTTTTCCATGGAAAATTTCAAATTGATTGGTATCTCATTTGACTTTCAACTTGCAGTGATTCTAGAAGATCTATCTTCAGATGGACAGACAGATGGACGCGGACAGATTTTAATAGTATAGATAATTAAATTTCAAAAAATATTTCGCACAGATTGAATTTCTGAAATTATGAAGAGCGGGCAAAAATAAGTGCTTTTACAGTAGACATTTGTATGTATAGATACTATTTTAAACAATGCAATGCATCCGAATGAGTTAATTTTCTGGTTTCTTTTAAGATAGATACAATAATTTAAAAAAAAAATAAAGCAACATAAAAAAATACTTTTTACCTACTATTTGTAGGTTCAATTCGAACCTTATCAAAGACTTCATAGTGTATTCCATACTTATGTAAGGAATCCAAGGTAGCAAACATGGGTGGCAAGACGCCAACTTGGGAATCTGTTACTAGTAAAACTTTTTTTGCATTTAAGTTGAATAAATCCTACAAAAAATGAAAATAGTTCACTGCATAGTTTGAAAGTTGCAACCCAAAAGTTCTAAAATAATTTACCATTATTATTATATTTTTTAAACAGTTTTTTTTAGTGTATTGAAAATTTAAAATATGTACAGGGTGTCCAAATCTAATCTATTCGATTTGGAGAGGTCGCTCTCTTCAAATTTGGTACATTTGATTTGGACACCCTGTATAATATATGAAAAGTTTGCTTTTATGATATAAAGCATTGCTTACATGATAATTAAGCATTCAGAGTTTTTTTCCACATTCAAATTCAATTGTTTATGGCTTATCTCTGGTATATACATTTTTTTAAAATAAATATTTACTTAATTAAAATAATGAAAAAAAAAACAGTAGAGTTTCAGTTATCTGCCATGAACGAGCTGGTGGAAGGGAGTAACATTAATGAAAAAATAAAACATTAACTTTTTTTGACATCAACTTAGAAAATATCGCTTTGCGGAAGGGAACTAGAACCCCTTCTCCTGATTCTTTTCTCCTTATGCCTACATTGATCAACCAATTTCTAAAAATTTCTGGGGGAATTTACCTGATTCCTCCCTTACCTTATGTACTTCCTATGTTGTCAGTATAGAAGCCTATAAAAGATGTGCCTGTTCAAACTTATAACCATTGGTATCTTTCTTTAAAGGCACATAAAAAATGTGTCAGTGTTAGCTTTATTTTACGTGTCACAATTTTCTTTTTCTAGAACTTTAAAACTTGATTTAGAAACTTAAAGGAAAATAGGAACTAGCGGTAGTTTAATGTCTTTGCTCGACTTGGAAGAATTGAGATCTAGTACTGGTTAATTTAACTTTTTTAATTTACATACGTGGGCCAAAATACTCTTTTGCCAACTGGACCAAAGTCAGCCAGTCCACCTCTGATGTCAACTGTAGTAATACTTTCCAATAATAGGTCACAAAACAAATAAATAAATAAAAATGAATAAATAAATAATAATACCATTCCGATTTCTTGAGTAACACCAGGCCCATATCGGACACTTGAGCATGTCATCTAAAATTTTAAACAAAAACAAAATTAAAATATTATAAACAAAAATAATTATCAATTATTTTAGTGAGTTAGAGAATAAAAAAGTATGGTTTAAAGAAGTCTTGTTTACTTCAAACGCATATTCTTTTCCAGCTGTGGGTTTAGGAATACCATGATTACCTGGAGGGGAAAAATAATGTAGCATAAGAATAATGATAATGGTTATAAAAAAGACAAAATAATTAACTAAGCATAAAATGATAAGATACTGAATAACTGAAATTGTTATACAACCTCTAAGAAATATTGCATTTGAATGAGAATGTGCAGGACAACGACAACTGGAAAAAACAAACAAAAAAATCTTGATCACAAAAGAATATTGTCAATAACAAATATTGCTCATTCATGTTAGTTATGTTTTCATTTAAAGAGAATTCAATAAATTAATTTAAAGTCAGCTGGAGACTCCTTGAGAAAAAGGAAATACAGTGAAGTACTGTTTATGTTTCTTTTGTACGTTTTTATCAATTATACGTTTTAAAAATTGGTCCCTGCAAAGACTAATACACATTAACCGACACCTATTATACGTTTTTTTCCATTTGTACGCTTTTTTCATACTGTCCCTTCAAAAACGTATAAACAGTGCTTCACTGTATATGCAAAGGGATTTGATCCAGGTTATTATTTTTAGGTCTGCATAAAAAATCTGCAAAATGAAAAAGACACCCTAATTTTTGGGACATTTTTTCATATATTTTTGTAAAAAATTGCAATTTTTTATTGATATTTTTTGTACCCATAATAATTAATCAAAAACACATAAAAATTGAACATAAACAAAAATAATAAAATATCTGAACTTTCTCTCTCTATATAAGCAGTACCCGCACGGCAATGCCCATGCTAAGAATTTAAAGGAAGTCCGTTGAATAAAAAAAAATCCAGCCCCCCCTTCTGATGTAAAATGTTAATTTTTCTTCAACTAAAATGTGTATACAACACACGGCATGGTTCCTCGCAGCTATCGACACTGTCGGCCAGCACCCCCTCGATGAGTTAACTTACCCCGCCATCTATTAGGAATGCATAGAACTAAACTTACCCCGCCATCTCTTACGAATTCATAGAACTAAACAATTACTGAAACATTTAATTTGCAATTAAATATTTTGTTCAATCTGATTTAAAACAAAAAACAAAAAGCATATAGCCTTCCTCAATAAATGGACTATTCAACCCAAAACAATTTTTTCAATTTGAACCAGTAGTTCCTGAGATTAGTACGTTCAAACAAACAAACTCTTCAGCTTATTAGTATTGACTTATTATAATTACATAATAATTACAGTGCCTTATATCTCAATTTCATTTAAATAATTAGGAAATGTCTGTTGGGGAACAGGGCCGTCCAAAGAGCTGACGACGCCCGGGCAAAAGTTTCCTGGCTCCCTCCCCTCTTACACACAGAAAAATCAAATTAGTTATAACATCAGTGCGTCATACGCGTAAACGCGTGATACTTGCATTTTTTAAATACTAATGAACAAAACAATCAGAGGGCTATGGATAATAGAAATTAAAATACAAGCAATAAATATGTTTCTAATATTTATTATGCAATTTAATACCCCAAAAACTTTTTAAAAAATGGAAATGTTTAAAATTTAAATATTTATCTTGTAAAATGTTACCCCCCAAGATAAAAAAAAAATAATTAAAATTGAATTAGTTACATTAATTGATCAATAAGACCACGAATAAATAATTTGTTGATTAAAAAAAATGTATTTATAGAAGTAAATTACATTAAAATAAAACTTTTATCCAGACTCATCCAATGATTCCTTCAAGAGTTTTTTGGTTTTACCTGTACCAATTTAATAAGAGCTTTCATACATTGCTCGTTTGGAAAAAGAGTGCCACAATACGAAATTTTTTAATTTTCTTTTTTTTTCGCTTAAAAGCCTTCAAATGACGTTATCTTCTGAGATTTTTTGTTCTAATATTAACCACTGGAGAGCACAGTGAACTTAGTTTTAGTAATGCAAACTGCGATATGTTAAATACAAAGATGTCATATTTTTGCATCAAATTTTTGTAAGTTTAAGGGGAAAGCTCCTCCAAATACCCAGCAACATCGAAAATTTTTCAGAATTGCGTTTTTGGAGCTTCAATTTCTATAAATTACTGGCCCTGATATTACAAAATATGGCCTTACAATTGCATTTTTAAGACTTGATTTTCAGAAAATATTCAGACAAGAGTCCCCCATACCACCTCTCTTTAATAACACAAGCAATGGCTTTTTTAAATGACACTTACAAAAAATTTATGTGGAATAGCCCCTGAATATGAAACATTGCTTAAATTTGTTTGGACCACAATTTTCTAAAATTTTCGAGGGAAAGATTTTCAGATCCTCCTTTTCATAAAATCTTCAAAGTTTGTCTAAAATTGCGTTTTTGAAACTTCAATTTCAAAACCTTACAGGGGGGAGGAAAAATTGAACTCAATCTATTTTTTAAAAATATCGATCGGGAACAGTCCCAGAGCTCCATTCCTTATCTTAACATCAATAAACATGGCCTATAACCGCATTATTAAGGCTTCAATTTCTAGAAATTTCCACTCAGAACCCCCATACTGTTTTCCACCGTAGCATCTGCAAAGAAAATTCTAAAAATGCGTTTTTAAAACTAAAAGTTTCAACATTTTGATCTGACTGCCATTTCTTATCAAATAAATTTTGTTTCAATAAGCTCCGCTCCCCCCCCCCCCCCCGAATTTTTTTTTCTGGTTAAGTCAATGCACACTATGGCAGAGCTTTTGTTTGAGTCTAAATAGTTATAACCTCAGAATTTGTATCTGCTTCAATGATACAAAAAAACAAATGTTTTCGAGACTGGGAGAGAAGAATAATATTTTGCGCACTAGGAAAAAGTAGAGAATTAAGGTAAATGCACTAGTAGTGGCCACAGTTAAGCATATTTTGTCTTTTTTAAACTGTGGGTCTACAATATTGACTCTAATTTTAAAACTCAATGAGCGTATTATAGCCTAACGATTCCGCAATCGTCCCTCGCACAAGATTTTGAGCTTTGCACATCTCTAGTCATTCAGAATAATGTTTACGTTTATTGTAATGCTTTTTTCCAAAAAATAAAAGAGATAGCTCTGAATCGGAGGAGGGGAGGGGGGAGGATCTAAAAAGGGGACGTAATGGGGGGATAGGTGGTGGTCATATTTCGAAACAAGGGGTCATTTTACAAAAGAATGAGCCAGAAGAATGTCTTTTTGAATGAAGACCTGCAATTCAACTTGTATGCAACGCGCAACATTCACATGATAGTTTTTTTTTTCCTCAAATTTTTTTTGCAATGTGAAAATTTTTTTGGACATAGGAGTCATAGAAGCGAGTCCTATACTCTAAATCTGCGCCAAAAATTTTTTTACAAACATCTTTTTAAAAAATGCAGAATAAAAAGAATGTTTTTTGTGATTTTTCTAATGTTTTTGGGGGTTATACCCCCCCCCCAAGTCCCCCTTTTTGAGATCTGTGTCCATGATCTTGAACTTTGAACCTCTCTTGCCCACTAAAACTATTTAGAGGTTAATATAAAGCTCCTTTCACCTTCAAAAAAAAAAAAAAAATCTCTAAAAGTAGGGAAAATTGAAAAGAACTTAGAGGGCCCTCAAAAAAAAAAAAAAAAAAAAAAAAAAAAAAAAATTGGTAGGTATGTATAAGGAGGAAACGGAGGTCATATTCAGATTCAGAGGGTCATTTTACATAAGAATCAGCCGACGAAATGTCAGAAGCATTTTGAGGGTTTTTTTTTTTTTGCCACACAGTGTTATTTAATACTGAAAAATATTTGATTGATTTATTCAAACACACAACTATTAAAATATTAGATTAACTTAAAATATGCTTTTTTCCCCTTTAAATTGGTTTTAAAAAGAAGTAATCTTTCCTCACAGAAAAAAAAGAGGACCAATTTATAATCACTACTTGTTTAAAATCATACTATCCCATTTCGAAACATTAAGACACATATTTTTCAATGTCAACTTTCAGTTAGTGAACTTAAAAATATAGAGAGACTAGTATGATAAAGTAGAAATAAAACATTTTTTAGCTTTACATATTGTCCTTGGACAACAGAAGTGACAAGAGACAAAATACAAATTTAAAATTTTAATTTAATGCTCTTTCTTACACCACAAAACTAAAGGTTACTGGTGGGTGGTAGCACATAAGCAATATAATCCGTAGTCACATATTTTTGAAATTTCATAATTTAGAGGAAAATTCACTCTTACTTTAGAGTACAAAAACCAACCAGTAAATATAACACCATTTAATGTTTTGCCTGTATTGTAGTATTTGAGAACAAATCAGTAAAAGCAGTATTGTATAAAACGTTGAATTTCTCCCATGATTTTCTTTTTAGTTGTGGTACTTGTTGTCGGGCTATGGCACTAAAAATATTTTAGAAGCTCATAATTACTTACGATGCGTTTGAAATTGTGTTTAACAATTGAAGAACTCTCTCCTTCGCCCCCATTACTATGAATTAAGATTGCTAATTGAACATTTTATCAAAGCTCCTGAATATGAAGATCGTTCTTAAAGCTAACTATGCAAAGCAATCTTATCAGTTTATCTTTTTTGCCTAGCAACTAGGTTAAAAAACAAAATATAAAGTAAACAATAAGAGGAAGAAAGTAAAAATCATTCATTTCACTTCACTGCATTTAAGGACACTTCAGAAAGGAGCATGCATGGAGTAAAGGAGGAAATGTCCTTTTCTATGGCTTAAATTTCTCAAATGAAGCCTTTCACAAAAAGTATCAGTTGGACATTAATTTCTCAAATTCTAACGATATAAAAGCGTCATGAAGTATGACTATTAACTCTTAAGGTGTTTATTCATCACTTAGGTGTGAAAAATAAAATATAAAAATTATCTATGCCACTCCTCTTTATTTCCTTCCATGATTCATACATCTGGCTCCCATTTTATTTAATTAGTTGGCAACACACTACACCTGTTTTAAGAAAATATTGAGCATCCGGGATGAAAATTACATAGCTATTAATTAATATTAATGATATTTTTATGATTGTATTTGCTTCTAAAAGCTTGCTTATCTTCTGTTTATCATTATCTGATTGAAAATTAAAGATATAGTGGGTATGGTTCCTTTAATCATATGTGTGTTTGTGTTGTGTTAGCATTGTCAGATGAGTGTTAAAAAGTTTTCTTTCTCTCCATTTCACATTAAAAGAATCAAATTTTTATATTTCTGGTGATGATCACGTAAGATAGTTTATTTCATTAACTACTTTTGGATTTTTTATTGAAGCGAAGTTCAGTATTTTGATTGAGATGTGTAAGGTATTAGAACTATCCATATACTTCTTTTTATGTGTATATCATGATTGAATGGTAAATTCTTTATTGCTGTGTTTTTGTTTTCATAAGTAAAACTGTTGTGCATAATGTGACATAAATAAATTCGTTTTATGACACGAAATGTTGTCGTACGCAGTTAAAATTAAGTTTATTATGGTGTATTCTGTGGGATTTCACGATTGTTTTATGCAATGAAAATCAGCTATTTTTGTGAAATATGGATAGCAATTGCAAATATCCATTTGCCTGAGATGATTAACGTCTCAGTTCAAGGTTTTGTCTTATTTTTATGTTGCATAGTTTTATTTAAATGTCTTGAGAGATTTTTTTTATTGCATTTTCTCTTCAATTTCGGAATTTGTTTAGCTTCTTCTAGCGCTCTGGAAAATTCCAATTTTTACAAATTTGAACTTTCTTGTAATAAGTGAGAGAGAGAGAGAAAAGTAATTTTAAAAGTAAGCAATGTAGTTTTTTGAAGAAATATTAACTCGTCATGCAATTGCATTATATGGAATTTATGTAGGACGTAATTAAAGGCAGCCAAAGAAAGTAATTTTAATAAAAAAATTCAATCTGTATCCGTTTTTGTGATTGCAAGTTTTGTAAAAGGATATTTGGGGGAGCAGAACTGAAAAGAGACCTTAAACAGACTGATGTTATTGTTATTGATTTTTTCCTTTTGAATTTAATTAATCTTCAAAACTTCACCTATGCTACAACAATCCATACTAATATTATAAAGAGAGGGTGGATTTTTTGTGTGTTTATATGTTCAAAGTAATCTCCGGAACCACTGCACCTATTTGAAAAATTCCTTCACTATATGAAAGGTGCTTTCTTACTGAATGAAATAGGCTATAGTTCGAAAAAATCCGATAAATAGTTCTTTTTTTATTCCAATTTAGGCCCATATTTCACATGAATTCCCGAATATGGGAGTGAAAAATTATTTGCACATTAATATTATATATTGTTGAAAAGGGTAGAATTTGAAGCATTCTAAATTTGTTTCAATACTCTAACTTAATTACGGTGGGAGTAATTTGCGTTTTTAGCTCGAACTTTTTTAGGCTTAGCTGAAATGTAGGCACTACTTTCTTCAGTAAGTTGATTAATAAAAAGTGAAAAAATTGTCCCACAGTTTTCATTTTGAGACCATTGGAAAAAGTGACATTTTTTACTCCAGATCTCTCTTGACCTATGGTGGAAAAACTTAGCTTCTATCTTCAAAGGAAAAGAGTTACAAGTGTTTTTAAATCAAATTTAAAAAATGTCATTTTGATTCAGGTTGTTAACCATTTTATTTTCACGTTTCCACGGTTACGCTTTTTGAATCCATTGTTTCTTTATTTTTCATTTAATTTCTTAAACTTATTTTATTTCATTCTTTAAAAAAATCCATCTTTCGCATTTTAATTTCTTAAAAGTATTTTAATATCTGCCGTCATTTTTTGGAAGGGTAATTTTGCATGTTTTTTTTTTTTTTTTTTTTTCATTTATTTAAGCCTGATTGTTGAATATATACGTCACTTGGCTAGAGGTGAAAACAGTCGGAAAAAAACCGTAAATTTTCCGAAAAAAACCGTTTTTTTCCAAAGGAGTAAATTTCCGCTTCGGAAAAATTGAAAAAAAAAATTAATTTTTTCAACTTTTCAGGGTTTTAATTGAAATTTTCAGCAAAAAGTGATTAGAAAATTTTCCCCACTTAAAGTCTGATGCAATTTCCTTTTCCCCCCCTCCCCCGTTTTATGTTAAAATACTGTCTAACCTTAATGCAAGTTTTTGTATGATAATATAATTTGCATATAGATCAGAAAACATTTAATAATACTTTTTGCAAAAAAGCTTAAACCAATAACTTTAGTGAAGAATTTATTTTCCTTCTTCATGAAACAAACAAGCATAACATCAATTACAAAACTATGTTTCTGGTGACTGTGCGAATCAAATGTACAGGGTGCAGCAAAAAAACCTGGGCAAGCAATTTTGCATGAAACTTTATTAAAAATGAATAAATCAACAAAACATAAAAAATAATAATATGAGTAGACCTTTAGCAATCAATAAATTCAATTGGTTTCAAACTAGCAGCTTTTTGCAGTGATACAGAGATGCAACTGCTTATTGAATTTTTCATTCAAGAGCCGCAAGTCCTTTAATCAATCCTATTCCCTATAAAGCATTTTGTTTAGAGAGTTCAAACTTACGTGTAGTTTAGGGTAGACCTTCGACTCCTAAATAGACCATACAGTGTAATAAATGGGATTGAGGTCTAGCGAGTAGAGCGTCCACTTAAAGGATAATATTATGTCAAAAAAATGCGCCTTGCACCACTCTTGTCTTTTTTCGCCCTTATGAATCGGTGTGGAGTTCAAGGAAAATTCATTGCTGAAGTGTTCTTAGGCCCACAGAAGTACAATAACTTCTAAAATGTCCTTCTGGTTCACTTTTTGATTCATTTTACGGCCCTCATCCACAAAAAACTGGAGTTTTTTTTTTCGCTTGTGCTGATTCCATCACAGACTTTCGGATTTTGGCGATATTTAACATGTTTTAAGGTGCTTGGCTACAGACCAATTCTTATTGTTCTGGGGGATATGAGCTGGTTGAATACTATCTCTTTCAGCGTGGCCTTGCGGCCTGTCTCAAACGTTTTTGGCATCTTTGGAGTCATACAAATGCCTGAACTTTTTGGAACTTGTAAAACTTCTGTTTGAGCTGTTTTTCCCCTTAGTCGCGCTTATCCTTATAATGAAACGTTTGAATAAACCTTAGTCGCTGGTTACAAGTTCCCATCTTATGAATGACTGCTCTCGTGGAAACCCAAGGATTTCATTGAATTCACTTTTGGATGACCTGATGATTAACTCAAATGTTCATTGTTCATTTTGTCAACTTTCCGTACATCGACGATCATTTCCAAGCCACTCGAAACGACATACCGTTTCAAATACTGTTTGCCGGGGCACAACAAGCAATCGAACTGTTGTTCTACTTGGTTAAACAACTTAAAATAGCAGGTATTTTATTTAAAATAGTAAGGAAAACTGAAAAACAATACACAAACTAGGAAATATATTGTAAACTATTTTCTAATAAAGTGAGAAACAAAAATAAATTAGGCACTTATTAAAATGAAATTACCTTTCTTCCACTCGATGATACAATTTTCGTCCGATATCTTTTTTGCCGCACCCTATATATTGCCTATATAAGTGGAATTTGAAGTTGGACTCAGGCTGAGATATTGTGTTTTAAAGTTTGGCTCTTCCATATATTTCATTCAGATCCTTTTTTTTTAGCCTACTTTCCCAGTAAAAGTCAGAAAAAGAAGAAAAAAGCATGAAAAAAGGCTTAATGCATCTTAAAAATGTCGCGAAAAACAAAAAAAAAAAAAAAAAAAATCAAAAATAAATGAAATATTGGTACAGATGTGATATACCCCCCCCCCCCCCCCTTGGCGAGGATAGAATTTTTAGCTCATTTCGAAAATTGCCAACGTTGGCGATAAAACTTTTTCCGGGCCCTAGTAACCCTGCAGAATATACCTGGGAAGTACAGATGTGAACTAATTCTTTTCGCACGTGTGTCCGTGGAGGTAGGTGCACATATGTTCCGCTCTTAGGGGGATTTTACGACGTGGTGTTGTTTCGTGCAATATACCTTACAGGAATGCTTATTTTGTGTTAGTTTAAATTCAGTAGTTGTGTTTTGAAGTAAAAACATTAGAAAATGTCAGTTTCTTCAAACTTGAAGATTAATTAAAAGTTAACTCCAACGTGGTGTGTATCTGTAACGTGCCATTGTCATATGATGTATTGTTTTAGACTGAGTGTGAATATTTATACCATATAAAAAGGTAAGTTCTTTATTTTAGAATTCAAAAAAAAACCTCTCACTTCCAAAATTCTTTGTTTTTACAAATCCTTGAGGGAATCTTGTAGTATACAAAACTGTGATCATACTCCGACTGTAATGTATATTAACAGTCGGAGGGATAACGGACCGAGCGGAGCGAGGTCCTGGCGAGCCAGAGGTCTCATAGTACTTTCGTAATGAGACCGAGGCAGGGCCGGCGAGCCGAGGTCTCATTACGAAAGTACTATGAGACCGAGGGCTCGTATCCCGGAGAAATGATGAAAAAAAAATTAATGCATTAATTTCGACTTGTAATTAATACAATAATTTATTACATTGTATTTTAAATATGCTTACAAAAAACCCCGGCCCTGTACATTTTTGAAGCATATATTCGTGATGTTTTTTGTTGTGCTTTTATGTTGTTTTTATATATATTGTGTTCTGAAGTGCTTTGATCATGTTTTCTTATCTGATTTTTTCCTGTTGGCGCTAAAAAAGCATCGCTAAGAACGATGTATGACATATGTCGTCATACATCGTTTTCTTGGCGACGCTTTCTTGGCGCCAACAGGAAAAAGTCGCCAAAGGTGGGGTATATCACATCAGTTCCGAAATAATTAAATAAATATCGAAAAATTAAAAATTGGAAAGTAGGGTATTGAGATGGGGAAAAATGTCTGTCGGTCTGTCTGTCCCCCCCCCTAATAACTTTTGAATGAATAGTCCGATTTGAACAAACTTTTTTTTGTTCGAAAGATCTCGGCGAGGACACCTAATTCCCATATTTCACTTTTTGATTTGAACTATTTTTTGTTCAATTTTGAACAGTTCAAAAAAACTTAACATTAGCGCCTACGAGGAAACTGAAAGTTAATGTAGATTCCGTACTTGAAGGCGGATTTATTTCAAACAAATTTTGTTGGAAATAGCTCTTGACGCCAAACTCCAGACTCCGACTCGGAGAATTTAGAGGCACCTGACTCCGACTCCTGTGCCCGACTATTAATCGGACTCCGACTTCCCGACTTCGACTCGGACTTCGTAGCTTTGGCAAAAATTTATACACGGAGGACAAATGACTGACTCCGATTCTTGGATATTCGTCTCCGACTCCTTTATCCCTAAATGAGATTGACTCGGACTCCGACTCCGCAGCTATGGTTTTCACTGTGAAATAATTATTGTTGATATGATTTGTTTTTATTTTCACGCTAAAGTTTTAATTTAGGTATTCAGTTTTCGGCGAATAAACTCGAAGTCATTTATGTTTCTATATAACAATATGCGCAGACGATTTTTTTTTTTTTGACAATGAAAAGTATTTTTTTAAGTTGACATTTTATTGTTTTTATTTATTTTGGTAAGTGCATTAATTCATTTAAAAAATTATTTTTGGCAACAGGGGAAAAAGACTATTTTTTTTTTTTTGATATGATGTATTTATTTTAATAAGCTTATTAATAATTTTAATTATTATTTTTTCGTTTTGAAAGCTGTTAAAGAATTTTTTTTTTTAAGGGAAAAAAGTGTATTAGCTGCTTTGTTTAAAAGGTGCTGCTTTTTTAGCCTACTTTCCCAGTAAAAATCAGAAAAAGAAGAAAAAAGCATGAAAGAAGGCTTAATGCATCTTAAAAATATCGCAAAATACAAAAAAAAAAGTCAAAAATAAATAAAATAATTAAATAAATGTTGAAAAATTAAAAATTGGAAAGTAGGGTATTGAGATGGGGAAAAATGTCTGTCGGTCTGTCTGTCCCCCCCTAATAACTTTTGAATGAATAGTCCGATTCGAACAAACTTTTTTTTTGTTCGAAAGATCTTGGCGAGGACACCTCATTCCCATGTTTCACTTTTTGATTTGAACTATTTTTTGTTCAATTTTGAACAGTTCAAAAAAACTTAACATTAGCGCCTACGGGAAAATTCAAGGGAATTCCGAACTGTGAGGCAAATTTGCTTAAAACAAACTTTGTAGGAAAAAGCTTTTGATGAAAAACTTGTATATAAAATATCTTTTTGATTTGATTAATTTTCCGTTCAATTATGAACAGTTCAAATCCCTTAACAACGCCTACGAGGAAACTGAAAGTCAATGTAGATTCTGTACTTGAAGGCAGATTTTTTTCAAATAAATTTTGTTGGAAATAGCTCTTGACGCCAAACTACAGACTTCGACTCTGAGAATTTAGGGGCACTTGACTCCGACTTCGACTCCTATGCCCGACGATTAATCGGACTCCGACTCCCCGACTTAGACTCTGACTTCGTAGCTTTGGCAAACATTTATACACGGAGGACAGATGACCGACTCTGATTCTTGGATATTCGACTCTGACTCCTTTACCCCAAAATGAGATTGACTCCGACTCTGCAGCTATGGTTTTGACTGTGAAATATTTATTGTTAATTTGACTTGTTTTCATTTAAAAAATTGTTTTTGGCAACAGGGAAAAAATAAACAATTTTTTTTTTGATATGATGTATTTGTTTTAATGAGCTTATTAATTTTAATTATTATTTTTTCGTTTTGAAAGCTGTTAAAGATTTTTTTAATGGAAAAAAATGCATTAGCTGCTTTGTTTAAAAGTTGCTGCTATTTTTTTTTTTTACTCATTTAATTTTTTTAGATGAGTGAGGAATATTTTATTCCTAGAAATCAGCTTAAAGTATTTTAAAAATATGTTTCAAAAAATTTGCGATTTTAGCTATTTTTGAGAATATTGATCAGGTACTAGAAAGTAGTATGGGTATACGGGAAAGTAGGTTCGTCTAGTTCTAGACAGAACTTCTTGTTTTTATTTTTTTAAGTTCTTGATCAAATGACCCTAAAGCATTTTATTTATTATGTTAAATACGAAACAGAGAACAATTTGGTTCTAATAACTCAGTTTTGTTCAAAAGAGCTGGTATGACTACTTTTACTAACTGTGCTTAGCACGGCCATATGAATAAACTGAAACTCCAGTTTAAGTTTTGGTTCAGCTTAAGAAAAACCAATTTAGTTTTGATTTGGACTAAGACTGGGTTGGAAAAAATCAAAACTCAATAGCTTTTATTTTCAGACAGTAACATTGTATTATTTTTCTATCAAAAAAAAAAAAAGTTTGAAAGTCGAAAATTTCAATTAATATTTCAAGTTTCGAAGGAAGTCTAAAATATAAAATATAATTTTCATGATTAGACACACATTACGCAGTATTAATTGTTTGATGACGACTAGACTTATTTCTGGTGTTTGACCATGAAAGCTCTCAGTTATAAAACAAAAAGGTTTTTTTTCTTAATTAATCTTACCTTTATGTGTATTTCTGTCAAGCAGAAAAAGAAGACATGTGGATAGCATATATTTTTTAATGATAAACCCTTTATATGTTCTAAGAATCACAGAGCTATTAAGAAACCCTAATTTTATTCATAAAAAAATCAAAATTTCCATTTTTTCCAAATTTTCCCGAAAAAAAATGGTAAAAAACTGGTTTTTGTTTTAAAAAACACTTCAAAATTTCCGGAAATTTTACATCTCTACACTTGGCACAATTTTTATTTTCAAGGTAGACTGAGCAAAGCGGGCAATGCATCACTTAGTATATATAAAGATTTAAAAGCTACTGTTAATGTGATTTTATATTTTTTTGTTTGTTTGGCGAAACATTTATTATTGCCAAAGAAAAAACATCCACCTCACTTGCAAAATGGCTGGGTTCCAGTAGCGTGGTTGGTCGTTAGGCGCTGAGCAATTGAGTCTAGGATTATTGTTTTAGGGTAGTTCTCAAAAGGTAGGAACAAAAAAGTTAATTCTGAACAAATTTTGAAATTTGACATCAATTTTAGTTTTATTGCATAGTATGTACACCTAAAACATCATATACAAACATAAAAAGACAGCAAGTATTTATAAAATTTAATAAATAGCGAATTTAATGATCGGTCTGTAGGTAACAAATTTTGGACATCATCATAATGAAAGTTTCAGTTTTTGAACTTTCATAATGAAAATTTTATTAATTTTGCAATGAAAAGTAGCGGATTTATGAAGTATATGAATGACTTTATATACTGGTCTTTAAGTAATAAAATTTTGTTATGATTTTGTAGAATCCGAAAACCCCCATCCAATTTGCCAGCTCAGGTGATAAAGTCACCAAAACCGACTCTGTTGGCGGAAAACGGAATTCCCAGCTGGTAGCCCTTTGCTTATCATACGCTGTGTGTTGTTGCCAATCGGGGTTTGCTTGGTGATTTTCGGCCGCCGTTTTGTTTACTTAAATGTCAGGTGATAAAGTCACCAAAACCGACTCTGTTGGCGGAAACTGGAATTCCCAGCTGGTAGCCCTTTGCTTATCATACGCTGTGTGTTGTTGCCAATCGGGGTTTGCTTGGTGATTTTCGGCCGCCGTTTTGTTTACTTAAATGTGTTCTTTACGATCGAAACTTGGTGTTACGATCAAAACTTGCGTTCTACTGTTATTTATGTTATGTTCAATGCAATTAATTATGATAAAATGCATATTAATTGTGATAAAAACCAATGGATTAAAGAAATTACCATTATGATAGCCTTTTTTATTCAGGTTACAAGACAGAAGATCATTTGTAATATTGAAGAAATGGACGGAATTATCGGCGTCTAGATTGTAACGCAATTTGGACATCTCACATATATGTTTGAGAAAAAGGGTTTTGCTTCAAAGATACTGCATAAAAGCATATGAAAACATTTTAAAATAATTAAAAATTGATTTTGAGGATCGAAAAATACCTTTAAAACATATAAATCATATATAGTTCTCAAAACTTCCAACTTCCTTTTTTTCTAAAATCGTTTACAAAATAAATAATATGTCTTTACTTTTGTAATTTGTGGAAAATATTATCAAAAAAATATTCAGTTTGAGATTCATACCCTTAATTTTTTTTTGAAACATATGGAAATAATTTAAAAAAAAAAATTTTTTTTTGATGTTTCATTTGCTTAGTTGTGCCTATTAGCAGGGAAAATATTTTTAAAAGAGTATGTAAAGAACACTTTTTCCAAAATTTATGTCAATTCTTGTCTCCATACAGTATTATAATTTAACTCAAAACTTTAAATGAAGGTAATGTTTATTAAAATGAAAGTTATTTGATGTTAAAGCTTCAAAGTTGAGGTCTGTGTTTGCTCCCACCTTATGAAAACTGCCCTTTAAAGCAACCGTTAATGTAATTCATTGTTTTGGCGATTTGTTTTGAAAGAAAAGAAACTTTTGATTTGTTTTTATTAGAGTGCAATGTGCGACATTTTCTTCTTTTTTTCTGAAGATGATTTTTGAATGTTCCACTGGATGTTTTTTCTTTGTTAGAAGGATGTATTATGATAGTGTGGTTTCTGGGCAAGTTTGGGGATAAACAGTAGAGTTGCGGAATGATTTTTACATTTGAAAGTTATTATTTGATGTCCTTTTTTGTTTATTTGGTGAAATATTTTAAATTGCAGTAAAAACTGCTTCCCTCGCTAAATAGAGTTTTAAAGCAACTGTAAATCTAATTTAAATAATTTGACAAAACGTTTTAAATTCCAAAGAAACTTTGATAGTTTTTTTTTTGAAAAGGTGTGTACGCAGTTTATACAAAGAAAAATGATCATTTCACATTAGAAGGGGAGAGGGGCGTCAATTTTTTTTAATTCAACGGACTTCCAAAAAATTTTTAGCACGGGCATCACTGTGCGGGTACTGCTATTATTGTTATGATGAAGATGCAATATTAGGGCAAAATCAAAGTACCATTGCAACATAATGTACTATTTGCAAGAAAAATACAACAATTCAAAATGTTTTCTAGCTCATTTATTGATTTACTCGTTAACATTTTGGCATCTTTTGATCAAGCCTAAAATTTGCTTTCACCTTGTACAACTTTTTGTCCTCATCCTCATGCATGAATAGTGATGTGGATCGGGGTGTGAACTCTCATTATGGACTGAGCTGGAGGCAAATGTCATAATTGAACCTGACACTTATTTCTAATCGAGCCACTGAAAAATGTTCTATAGTAGCTAGTTTCTTTCAGCTCTATCTCTTGTAGAAAAAGTTAGTGTCGTGTCATTTAAACTCACGCCGTAATGTTTTCAGGAACTAAATGAGCAAATGGTAAAATAGTTTCAAGAATGTTCTCTGTCATTTGACTGTGAAGTGGTTAGTTTGTTTTGCTACTTAAAGTCAAACAAGCAGACATCAAAACAATAAACATTAAAAGATGGCTGCCTGAAACTTCGAGAGAAGAAGAGTAGACTTCAAGTTAATGAAAAAAAAAAAATTTGTTATTTAACATTTAGAGGAATTTGAGACCATCGAAAATTTTGACATTTGCAGAAAATTGAGTTAAGTGAAGTCAAGACATCAAGAGTGGATTAGTTTTATTTTGCTCTGATATATATTAAATTAATTTTTTCAGATAAAATGCAATCTTCAAGAACAGTCTGAGATGGGGAAAAAATAATTAGTTGATCCTTCTTTGTTTTTGAACTTGAGACATGAAGGTATGTTTTACATTTGTTGCTTACAATTTGAATTCTCGTTTTTAATTGAAAAGATAAAAGAAAATGTTATGGAATGAACATTATTGAAATCAATCCTTTACTTATCAGAGAAAACCAGTACAAATGAAACCTGCACTTTGAGATTTTGTTTTTAATTATTTATTGTTGTTTATTTGTTTTCAAACATATATACCATAAGAATTAGTAATTTCTTTTTTAGTATTATGCAATAATATAATGCAACTATGTTCAACTGCTTCATTTTGGGTAATTTAATTATTTTTACAGTAAAAAAATGCCTGAAATCACTCATACCAAATAAAGGTCAAGATTCAGGGTTGCCACGTTGCCTAGTTTGAAAAAGTGGTGACCTAAAAACGCATCCTCAGTCGCCATTCCCCCCCCCCCCCCCCTGTTGTTCCTAAGAAAAAAAATCTTGGGATGAACAGGAACTATGCACAAACTCTAGAAGGTGGAAGAAAATAAATCGCTTGGGAAGCATATGCCTGAGGATATGCTTCCTGATCTTCCTGATGAGGTCCTCATCAAGGAAGATCATATTTTGACCAGAGTGGCAATACTTCTTAGTTGCGTGTGAAACATAGACGCCATGTTTGGTCACTCACAAGATGGAAGTAGGCAAAGTACTAGAAGTGTTTAACCCATTAAGCATCGCTATATGAACCACATTGGAAGTACTTAAGTTTTCATGTGTTTGGATGCTTAATACACATCTCTAATCATATGTAGCTGAAATTTTGCAAAAATATTTATTAGGTTAGGAGATATGGTATGGTCCCAAAAAGGGAGACTTGGCGTTTTATGGGGATAACATACATATCCCTGTCACTATGTTGATACTTGAATAATTTCTGGCTAAATGCAATTAGATAGCCCTAAAATCCTTTTTATGTAATGAACATAAAATTTACAGCTAGTGATTGGTACTTAAAGTGCATATTTAACATATTCGAGCTTTAAAATGTAGAACTTTTAAGTTTTCATGAGACCCAAAGCTATGAATTGTGGGCACCCTTGCAACAAAAGCTGTGGGGGCCAGGCCCAGGGGCTAGCAGTGTACATTTACAACATTAATAAGTATTAGTATGCTAGTTATTTTCAATTTCTTGAGCCGTTCGGCCCCTTAATAACGTCCCCCCCCCCCCCCCCGCTCTGCCCGTACATCACTCCAGGTCTGGTTTTCATTCTTGTTTCATTCCTTCTTCTTATACATTTTGTTCAAAAACGGAACTTTTTCCACACATTTTACAACCTTTTAGCGAAAAGCCTTAGGATTTTCATACGCAAAAAGAGAAGAGGTAATTTTTTTATTTTTTAACCATGTCAAGGATCGAGCGACGGTAAATGGCGATGACCCGAAGCACTATATAAAATGACTCTTATAAAATGGAACTAAGATATTTTTGGGCTCCATGACGGTGTATTTGTGTCATTGTAGGCAAGGCCTTTTTTTTACAGTTAACATTTCGACTGCTTCATAACATGTTTGATGACATGATTTATGCATGCATCATCATAATGTTTTTAGAAATAAATGTCCAGCATGCTTAAGATTGAGGAATTATCAACGGTTATAGTTCTTCTCCGATTTCATCCAACAAATTACGATAAATTGAAAAAGTGTAAATTGAGACAGTTATCGCATTATCTGTGATCTAAGCGATTTCCATTAAAACAAATTTTTCTCAACTATCTGAACAGAATTTGGCAATTCACTAATAAGTGATACTGCACTCATCTTCTTGTTTTAAGCTTAAATGTATTATTTTAATATTGTTTGAAGCTCGTAGCAAAGTCGAAAATTCTAACTATATATTTGACTTTAAAAAAAAAAAGTGAAGAAATTTCTCTGTTGAAATTCAACCTCCCTTATTGAAGGGGGAGCCCTGAAGGAGGAGGGGAGGGAAATATTTTTATGGGGGGAGGAATAGTTTTAAAGGGAATTTTGATCTTTTACAGGAATCTCTTTCGTGATCTGTAGAAATTCAGATAGATGCGTCATCTTCCTTAGGAAGGATTGGCACCTCTATTATTCCAGAACTTTTTTCTAAACGAGTGGAATGTCACTTGTTTTGATAAAAGTGCCTGCTCTTGACCTTGAACAACAAAAGAGTGTTTACAGTGAGAAAATACAAAGGGGGCTGTGGCTTCCACAGGAAAAAAGGGGACAGTTCATTCGTGCAGAATGGGTTAGGCATGACTAGCTCTGCTAATCAGAACACGCCAAGTCTCCCATTTTGGGACTTCAGTAAATAAAGTCTAATATAACTCCTTTAAATTGTTTTTCTTGGCCCCTGTTTGTTGTGATTTGAAAAAAGCTCTATTGAGCTTCATATTCCATGTTTCGAATTTCTTACATTCGCATTAATTATTTTTAGGGAATTTTTTTCCCGTGTAATGCAAAAACAAAAAATTTTTGCAAATTTTAAATTTTTTTAAAAAGGAATTTACATTCCAAAATTTTTTGAAAAAATTAGGAATAAAGTTTGGTTCTCTATCATTCATTTTTAAAAATTGCAAAATGATATCTTAATTACTTGATGAAGAAAAAAATATTAATTGAAGGTTCCCAAAATGGGAGACTTGGCGCTTAATGGGTTGAGTATGCAAAAACAAAGCAGAATTATTTGTATTTAGAATTTTTTAGAATTTGTTTATTCAGATGTAAACGAATGAAACAATACAAAATGTGCTGTAAAACATTTTATATTTATTTTTTTTTATTTAAAACAGTTTTCTCAAGAAATATTTTTTTTTTTTGAAAATTTCATCTTATCCTTATTGCATTGGATGCTAATGTGCTAAAAGCTATAACAGTTATATTAAATTGATGTTTAATGAGGATTTTACATTTTATAGTTATTTTTATGTTACAAATTACACAGTCTGGTCACTTCCAAGATGGAAGAAGACAAGATTCTTTAAGTGCCTAAGTTTCCAAAAATATAATTGGATGTCTATTGCAATACAATGCAAACTATTAAACATTCTGCAAAATGTGCTAATTCCCCCCCCCCCCCCTGGATGATTAATTATTTTCTTGAAAAATGCAAAATTTTTTCCTTCAAATTTTATGATCAGAATATTATTTTATCCGTATTGCTTTAGACGCTAATGTGCTAAAAACTGACTCTTTCATCTAAATTATTTTTTGAGGGTTTTTGATTATTAAAATTACTTCATATCTTAAATTTTTCACGTAGTCGCCATGTTTGGTCATTTGCAAGATGGAAGCAGACAAGACTATTTAATTGCCTAAGTTTCCAAAAGCAGAATTGGATGCTTATCTCAGTGCATACTACTGAAAATAACATAAAAACGACAAGAAATTATGCTTTCTTTTAAAATTATTTTCTGGAAAAGTGAAATTTTATCAGCAAAAGTGTATTTTTTGTAAATTTCCTGTAAAATGCTGTTTTCTGCCGACTTTTCATTGATTTACGTTTATTTATCTATTTATTTTGAAAAAAAAAAAAAGGTTTATAGCTTTTAAAATGTAATTCTGTAAAGTTCTATTTATTTGTTTTTTTAAGAAGGTAGTAAAAACTCCTCTCCCATTTTATGCTTCAACACTCGGCGACAGTTGCAGCCACCAAGTTTTTTTGGCTCTAGTGGCCACTGGCCACTTACAAATTTTCTGAACCTTGACCTTTAATACCAAAGTGCAATTAATATTTTCTTTGAACATTTGTTAGGTTACACTAGATATACGATCGTATTATTAATTAATTAAATAAAATTTTACTAGATATTATATTGTGTTATAATTCAATTGAACTATGTAATAATTCTACGTTACATTATAGCAATAATTTTACCTATTAAGCATATTTAAAATCATTGGATTTTTTTTGTTTTCGAAACTAGTTCATTTTGTCCAATTTCTTTTGTAAAACACAGTTTAATCTTGTGAGTTAATTTATCTTGTTGCCATTTAAAGGAAAGCATGGCTGCAGAGAAGGTGACACTGTCAGATGCGTTATCCAATGTTGATGTTCTGGATGAGTTGCCATTGCCAGATCAACAACCTTGTATTGAAGCTCAGCCATGCAGTATTGTGTATCATGCAAATTTTGATACAAATTTTGAGGACCGCAACGCCTTTGTGACAGGTGTTGCTAAGTACATTGAGGAAGCAACTGTTCATTCAGAGCTGGTAATGTATTTATGTATTTGTATTGCAAAATATTTATTTTGCTTTATTAGGTAATTCTGATATTAAGTGCATACTTTTGCATTATTATTATTATTTTTTTTTTTTGAACTAAAATCTTCATTTCAAACATGTGCTAGATTTTTGAAAAATTAAGTTTTGGTGTTTACGTAGAGAAGATAATAAAACATCCACCCCTTTTAATTTGTCTACTTTCTTGTAAAAATACATAAAGTTTTATATTCACTGTTTATTTGTATAAATAGTTAAAAAAAACTTTAGCCTTTTAATTTGATAAAATATTTTTTAAATATGTTTTTTGATTTTGAAAAACGTACTCGCTTTTAATTTTTTAACAAAAGTTCTGATTGAACTAATATTAAGTTTCTTTTTCCATTTCCTACAAATATGCACAATGCACATACTATTGATCAGACCTCATTCACAAGGACTTATCTTCACACCTATTTTTTAATGTAGTTGCTTTATATTCCTCAATTTTTTTCGTTACCAAAAGAAAAAAAAACAAAAAACAAAAAACAAAAAACTGAATACAGCGTTTAGTTCAAAAAAAAAATGAATAAATAAATAAAAAAAAATAATAATGTAGCAACTAATTTAAAATTGTCTAATAGTCACTGACTAAAAATTTGAATTCTCCGTTTGAGTAAGAAGAGAGAAATTGAATGCATGAAAATGGTCTAAGGGTGAATAATCCCTAGGAATAAAATCATTAAAAAGAAGCAAGGTTGTACTGACTGAAAAAAGGACATAACTAGTAAAATTTGGTTTTTTGGTTTTCAAGAGGATTTGTAAGGCTTTATTGAAAAAAAAAAAAATTTAAATCAACATTTAAAAGAAATCTGTTGATTTAAATTATTGACTCCCTGCCAGTAAGTGACTTTTTGTCTTGATGAACTCTTAAAATTTACTTATTTTGCAGCACATCATCTTCTTATTTTATGGTTTTGCTAGTGAATACCAAAAAAAAAAAAAAAAAAAACATTTAATGAGTTTGTTTTGAAATTTAACTTTAAACTCATACGGTATTAGTGTGACCTTATCTAAGAATAAAGTATGATTTTTTATGATGTGTTACCAAATTTTTTTTTGGTTTTCAGAATGAAATGTTAGAAGAAGGTGAGGAGCATGCTGTGATGTTATACACTTGGAGATGTTGTTCAAGAGCAATTCCACAAGTAAAAATTGAAATCTTTTGTATAATTTTTATAAATGCTCAAAATTTTTACAAAACATCTTATTCTCTCTGAAACTATTCTTAAGCAATTTTTCTTTTTTACACCACTTGAAAAAACAACTTTTTTTACACCAGATCTAGTCCAACTTTTAGTCGAGGTTTAAAACTTCTATCTTAATTAGAAAAACATTTAAAAGTTTTTCAAATTGACTTAAAAAATCTTTCTACCATTCAAGTTATTAATGTTTTATTTTGCTAATATGGTTATATCTTTTATCTCCTTTGTTTGTTTCTTTCTTATTTTAATTGCTTAAAAGTATTTTATTTCATAGTACCTTTCTGTGTTGACTATAACATGAAAATAATACCTTTTAGTTCAGGGCAATTCCATGTGTGACAGAATGATAGTTTTGATTAAAAACGAAAGTTTTAAGTGATTGCAAATTATTTTTGAAACTGCCATTTTTCTCAGTGTATCATTGATAACAATTAAAAAATGAGGGGAGAGGGGGGGGGCAGAAATATAATTTTTATTTTTTCCTTTATGTCTTTGCTATTTTTTTTAACTTTGTGATGAAAAAACATTTTTGTAACCCAAGTTTTTAGACTTAGAAAAAACAAAATTTCTGTTAATTATGTATTAATTCAATCTTTTAACTGATGGATACTTTTAAGATAGAGAATAAGAAACTCTTAATTTGTTGTAAATTTTCATGCCTTGGATTAAACTTGTAATGAAATAGGTTGCATTTTTGATGCCTGTTTATTGTAACAAAATGGACCATATTTTTAATAGAATGAAAAGAAAAAATTATTACACTTGGCTCATTTAACGTTAGCATGAATGAAATAGTTTATAAAATAATTCCTTTAAAATTAATGGGTAAAAAAATATTTTTTGTGTGTAAATGTTTTAATTTTTGTACATTAGTGTGTGTGTGTTTATGGCCCTTCACTGAAATTGGAGCTCAGTGGAAATGCGTTTTTTCATGTATGACATAGTTAGATAAAAGCCTTGGTCCTTTTTGGTAGGAATATATTATTGTTAATTATGGTGGAAATTTTAAATCCTCCTTTCCAAACCTAGGGGGAAAATTCTCCCTAAAATCACTACTAAAGAGGGATATTCCTTCTAAATTCAAAGTCTAAGATTAATGAAAAAGGGGAAAGGAGGGGGGAGGGTATAACTGTACAAAGTGCTGTCAAATACATTGCTGTTAAGGCTACAATGGAGTATGAAAATCATTTTTTTAAAAAAATTTTGAAGATACAATTCTGAAATTTTTATGAGGTATATTCCGTTATCAGGGGGAGTAATATGTAAAGTTTTGTTGAAAAATTTTGAATAGTTTGTAAAATACAAAGGAATTTTTTTTTTTAAATGTAAATGTTTGAACCGCAAAAATTACTCCATGAGCACCAATTTTTTTTTCCACTTGATTTTTTCTATTTTTCTAGATGCATATTTTATATTTGAAGAAAACTTGGGGAGCAAAATTTCATTAACCACAACATTTTGTTCAAAAGATGTCAAAAACTGAATTTTTGTTAAAATTTTGAATTTTTCTGAAAAAAGTCAATAAAATCAGGTTTTAAGCCTGATTAAAAAAAAAAGAAATGATGGTATCGAAAATTTGCTCCCTATTTTTTTAAAATTCGAATCTCATTATCAATCTGAAAAAACTCAAAGCAATTAAACAAATCCTGAGCATTGGAAAGATACTCATGAATCGTAATTTCACGATTATCAGGTATTTGCATTTAAATGAAACATTTGTTCAAAAAATGTGTAATATCACACTGACAGAACAGCTTATAACTTCTGTAAAAAAAGTCCGAATTGGAAAAATGTTTTGCTATGACTAAACCACAGTTCAAAGATTAATTTAAAAAAAAAAAATGAAAAATCAAAATTTTGGTCAGTTTTTCGCATTTTAGGACTTAATTGTAGCCTTAAATGCCATAATATAAATTGCGTTACTCGTAAGACAGATGAAAATTCTTTTATTTCATTCTTAGAATTAAAAAAAAAATGTATTAATTGATGTCAAATTAAAGCATACTATTAAAAAACTATCGTTTTCTTCATTTTCAGCCAAAATCAAATGAGCAGCCTAATAGGGTTGAAATATATGAGAAAACAGTTGAAGTCTTAGCACCTGAAGTCAACAAGCTTTTGAACTTCATGTATTTTCAGGTAAATATATTATTTTTTTTCAGCTTCCCATTATTTTTTAATTTTTATCCAGTTAACATTCCTTTTCTCATGTATCATTGTTAAAGTCATGTGTATTAAGATTCATTTATTTTTTATTTTTAAAGATTTGCAAGTGTTGACTTTTTAAGGAAGACAAAAATGATTTTCTTACTGAACTGTGTGTTCACTCGTGTTATTATTGGATAATTTTTTGTTTTGAATATGTAACAAATGTACTTCTTTTTCATAAAATAAACCTTTTGTCAATAGTAGAAATGTAAACTACAACATCTTAATTTACTAGCAGGAATGATCATTCTGTTTTTCAGTATAGTACAAGAAATACATAGAATATATTAAATCATAATGTTGCATTTTGAAAACAGTGGTTAGAAATTCTTTTGCATTTTCAAAACATTGGGTAGAAATTCTTTAAACATATCTGTCTAATACTACCTGTTTGAAATGTTTTGCATAATGCTATTT